>NW_020940360.1:30136027-30140849 GCF_900497805.2 Vombatus ursinus
CTATCTATCTATCTATCTATCTATCTATCTATCTATCTATCTATCTACCTATCTTTCTGTCTATATATCTAGCTATCTAGCTATCTATCCATATATTTTTCCCTCTAATTTCCCTAATATTGACAAAGTTCTCATGAGTTACAAATATCATCTCTCCATGTAGGAATGTAAACAGTTCAACTTCAGTAAGTCCCTTATGATTTCTCTTTCCTGTTTAACCTTTCATGCTTCTCTTGAATCTTGTATTTGAAAGTCAAATTTTCTATTGAGCTCTGGTCTTTTCATCAAGAAAGCTTGAAAGTCCTCTATTTCACTGAATATCTATTTTTTCCCCTGAAGGATTACACTTGGTTTTTCTGGGTAGGTGATTCTTGGTTGTAATCTTATCTCCTTTGACCTCTGGAATATCATATTCCAAGCCCTTTAGTCCCTTAATGTAGAAACTGCTAAATCTTATGTTATCCTGATAGTGTTCCACAACATTTGAATTATTTCTTTCTGTCTGCTTGCAAAATTTTCTCCTTGACCTGGGAACTCTGGAATTTGGTTACCATATTCCTAAGAGTTTTCCTTTGGGGATCTCTTTTAAGAGGTGATTAGTGTATTCTTTCAATTTCTATTTTATCCTCAGGTTCAAGAATGTCAGGGCAGTTTTTCTTGATAATTTCTTGAAAGACGATGTCTAAGGTCTTTTTTTGATCTTGGCTTTTAGGTAGTTCAATAATTTTTAAATTATCTCTCCTTGTTCTATTTTCAAAGTCAGTTTTTTTCCAATGAGATATGTCACATTGTCTTCTATTTTTTTCATTCTTTTGGTTTTGTTTTACAATTTCTTGATTTCTCATAAAGTCACTAGCATCCATTTTTTTTCCATTCTAATTTTTAAGGAAGTATTTTCTTCAGTGAGCTTTTGGCCTTCCTTTTCCATTTGGCTAATTCTGATTTTTAAAGCATTCTTCTCCTCATTGGCTTTTTGGATCTCTTTTGGATTTGAGTTAGGCTCTTTTTTAAGGTGTTATTTTCTTCAGTACTTTTTGATCTTCTTTAGCAAGCTGTTGACTTGTTTTTCATGATTTTCTTGCATCACTGTCATTTTTCTTCCCAGTTTTTCCTCTACTTCTCTTACTTGTTTCTCAAAATCTTTTTTGAGCTCTTCCATGGCCTGGGACTGATTGTTTTTTTCTAGGAGTCTCTGGATGTAGGAACTTTGACTTTGTTGTCTTCTTCTGGTTGTATGTTATGATCTTTTTTGTCACCAAAGAAAGATTCTGTGGTCTGATGTTTTTTTTTTTGTGCAGTTTCCTCATGTTCCCAACCAATTACTTAACTTTTAAACTCTTTGTTGAGGTAAGGGTCTGCTTCTTGTGTGGAGAATGTATTGTCCCAAGTTTCAGGGGTTTTGTGCAGCTGTTTTCAGAGATACTTCTAGGGATCTGTAAATTTTCTGTTCCTCCTAGGTGGTACAATCAAGACAAGGTCTTAACCCCTTTCCTGGCTTGTGTTCTGGTCTATGAGTGACCACAAGCACTCTTTTCTGTGTTGGAACTGTGAAGAGGTTTCCCTCTTCATCACCACTACAAGCTCCACTATGCCAGCACTCCTCCTCACTCCAGGACTGTCACCCAGAACTGTGACCCAGATCAATGCATGGGCAAAGCAAGAGATTCCTGCCTCAGCACCAGTAAATAGATCCCTACAATCCCCCTCTGATCAGCCTCCTGAACCCCCATTTGTCTGTGAGCTGAGCTCTGGAAGCACCTGCCTCCCTGGGGCTGTGCCAGGACTGGCACTGGGACCGAGGTTCTCTCTCAGTGTAGTCACAGACCTTTCCTACTGACCTTATAAGTTGTCTTTGGCTTTTGTGGATTGAGAAGTCTGGAAACTGCCACAGCGGCCATTGATTCAGTTCCGTGAGGCCTGTTCCAAGTTCACTTAGGCTTGATCTTTGCCTGCGCACCTATGCTGAACTATGCTTATCTCTCAGCCTGGCACAATAGAACTTTCCAATCAATCATCCAGGCTGTTTTGTGCTGGAAATTCATGTAACTCTGTCTTTTTGAGGGCCCCTGCTGCTCTAGAATTTGTTTAGAGACATTTTTTTGGGGAGAGTTCAAGCAAATTATGGCTTTTACTCCACCATCATAGCTCTGCCCCTAGGTCCAGGGGAATTTTCAATTTCAAGAGAAAGGGCAGAGTAAGTATTAATCTAACTTTTATTTTAATTTGCATGAGGCAATGACACAAAGAAGCTGCTGTGGGAGAGAATATATTTTGCAATGTCTTTGGTATCACTACTACTTTTTTTTTTGACACTGCTAAAAAGCTTCATTGAAACAGAACCCAGATCAGTGAGTCTGAAAATGAATCAACTTCTTGAGCAGTTTTATCTGGGAGGTAGCACCTCAAGTCATTCTAAATTAAAGTAATATTTTATTTAGTTTTGCTAATATCATATGTTTGCTTATACTATGCCACAACTTCTAGATTGCCTTATCTAGAAGCAACTTGATTTTTCAGTGACTGAAGATTTGCTGCATTCCTATAGCTCCATGTAAATAACAACACTGTTAAATTTGTGAATGCACAGGAAGTAGTATTGTTTTAGGCTTTCAGTACTGGAACTGAGGTGCCATGAAAACAATTCAGATTGAGAGAGGAATGTTAATTGGGAAAAAACAGGTAAGTTGTGTTTGACCTGAGACTGTAGGAAATAGTAGATCTACCCATCTTTCTATACTTCTACAGTGAAAATTTTTCTTTTGAATCCAGGAATGGACCTTAATTATTTAAGTTCTCAGTCAATAGACCGAAATACTTATGCACTCAATTTAAGGGCAAGGTATAGACATCTGTTTATTAAATTGTTCATTCTAATAAAATAGATAGTCTCTATTGTTAGGCTCATTTGTCAGCTAATGAAAGCTGTGGTAAAGAAAGGAAGGGAGGGAATGGAAAAGGTAGCTTGAGTGAAGGTGAGGGAAGGGGAAACCAAAACTTAAAAATCCATCAAAAACAAGAGGATTCCTCCCTACATAATTTATGTGCTTTTATTTATCAAATTTTTAAATCTATTTATCCTCATTTGTTTTTATTTTATTATACATTTCTATCCTTCCATATCTTTTCTATCCCCCTATCCTATTTTTAGTACTTTTTTCAGTAAAAAGCAATTTTCAAAATTATTGATTTATAGTAGAACTTTTGCTAGACTTATTTCCCCTTAATTCTCACTTTTAAATTATTTACCAAGATATTTTACCCATTGAATCTATGTTGTAGGCTCAGGAATAATGAAAAGTTTAGAAAAAACTCAAAAGTTGATACCTGTATGACTGGAAGAATAGTGGTACTCTCAGAAGAAACATGGAAGTTTAGACAGGTGGTTGATTTGCAAGATAAAGGTTATGAATTATTTTTAGCTATGCATTTTTTTAGCTATGTAGAACTATGAATGTCAAAGTGACATTCATTTTGAAATGTCCAATAGGCAGTTAGCTCAAGGGAGATATCCGTTTTGGATATATAGACCTGTATTATCTGCATTATGATGACATTTAAATACATCAGGGTTAATGAACTTAAGAGAGAGTATATATGTAGAAAATCAGAAGCAGGATTCAGACTAGTGTATACCAATAATTAATGACTAGGTTATGGATGAATATTCAGAAAAGAATATTGAGAAGGAACTGTCAAAAATATAGTAGGAGAGATCAAAATTAGGAGAACCACAAAAGGAAAACTATGATTGAAATCCAGAGAGTAAGAAAGTATTGGAGGAGAGGTTTGTTAATAAGTTAAACACTAGATAAATATGAAGAAAGATGAGGATGGAGAAAAGTCAAGAAGATTTCACAACTAAGACATCATTGATAACATTAAATTTCTAACTTCTCCTTTGCACTGATTTACATACCTCTGTAGGTGGGTTTTGGGGATAATCTCAGTCTCCTCATATTGAGGAATATGGTGTTTAGTCAGTTCTGAGTATTTGAGTGACCTCCTAAATAATTGAGTTTCCAATTCTCTGTCAGGTCTGATGTTTATTTCCTACTATTTTATGACTCTGTGTTGACATGCATGTAACAGGTCTTCACACTTTTCCCAAATTTCTTTAATCTAGTCTCTTTTCTTTTTCATAGCTTGCAAGAATCAGTTTCTGCACCTTCTTCCCTTGCATTGGCATGTTTTAGGAGTCACTTCCATTGCTTACCTTTGTTCCTGGCAGTTGGAAATCTAATTTGGTACAGGGTAGAAAGACCAACTGAGACCTCTAATTATCAAAGTTCTCTCTAGGTAACTCATATTTTTTCTTTTATATTTTTGTGCATAAGTGGTTCAGTTTTTCTCTTTTTCTGGTATTCAGCTTTGAATACTCTATCACACAAATGTGTGTGTCATATATCTATATGCATATTATATATAAGTAATATTTTGTGATTTTGATTTGTATGTTAATAGCATGCAAATTTCTGCCATTTTTTTGGTCAAGAGACTTCAACTTCCTGGTTCAATCATTCTTGAAAATGTGGTGGTAATTTTTTAAGGAAAGTACTTTGACCTCAAACCCCCCCATATAGCAAATATGTTATTGAAATTTCAGAAACAACTCTCTCTCTCTCCTTCTCTCTTTCCACACACACACACACACACACACACATTCACACATATACATATGCACACACATACATATTATATGCAGATGTACTTACTAACTTTCATGACAACATAATCTGTGATACAAAAATCCTACTATACAATTTGGTAATTTCTGAAGAGAGAGAGAGAGAGAGAGAGAGAGAGAGAGAGAGAGAGAGAGAGA
>NW_020940360.1:30140859-30250387 GCF_900497805.2 Vombatus ursinus
AGAGAGAGAGAGAGAGAGAGAGAGAGAGAGAGAGAGAGAGAGAGAGAGAGAGAGAACACCAAATGTGCCATGTAGATGCAATAGAATATCACTAGACTAAAACAATGATGACTATAAAGTATTCAGAGAAAAAAAGGCTATTTTTATTAAGTGATGCATAGTGAATAAAGCCTAGGGGAAAATATTCAATAATGCTAATACAAATATTATGAAGAACTCAGATTTTGTGTCAAGTAAGGAGATATTGGTAGCACATTTTGGAAACTTGAAGTAGACATACTCCTCTCTGTTGACACCTGGAAAACTATAAAAGTGTAAGTGCCACATAGGATGAATTATAATCACAGCATTGTTTAGTAGTTCTACAAAACTATCTTTATAGAATTTATTTTATAAAGGGCTTTGGGGCAGATTATTTATTGGGATGTTTTATCATTTAAAACTATATGTATCAATCCAAAGAACATTTTAAATGGTCACAAATATTTTCTGTTTAAGAAGACAAGGGAGGAAATAAGTGATCATTTTTAGAAGTTTCTGTGTAAAGGCTTCATATTTTTGACATAAACTCTTAGCTATCTAGAAAACTAAGATATGCCACAAAGGAACTGGATAGCTTAAGGTATTCTTTCTTTTTTTTTGTTTATTTGTTTTGTTCTTTTTACTGTTTGATTATAATTCCTTTACTTAAAGTCTACAAATGTTTAATCATATTCTTTCCTTGAACATGATGGGAACAAGCAACTTCAATTGCCTGTTTGCTCATGCTATTCTTATTTAATTCTCCATTGCTAACAATTTTACTTTGCCTTGTGTTTGAGAAAAGAAAACTTGTACTGGAATATTAGCCTTTCTTTGTGGTTAATATGCTTCCTATTTCCAGAATCTCCAACCCTATAAATTGGAATTAGTGATGTGTAGGACTATAAAAGTTATTATTCTCTTAAAGTAGTCACTCATTTTTGTTGCTATATTTGTTTGAAGCTTATTAAAAATAAATGCTAAGAGTCAAAAGAAATTGTAAATATATCAGAATGGAGCTTACCTAATTTTGATATCTTTCATCCATTTGGTATGGTAGTTTAGTCTATTTCTTATTTCTTTGGTGCTTTTGTAATACAATAATGGTGCTATTTCATTTTGTTAATGATTTTTTTCTATCATATGATCACATGGTCATAAAATGCTGAGAAGAAAATGAGGTTGACTTCTGCTTCCAGAAGCCAAGATGGTGGAGTGAGAGGTAAGTCACTCTTACTCTCCCATATTAACCTCTGAAAACACAGAAAATATCACCCAAGGAAAAACCCTAGAACAGCTGAACCAGAAGAAATACAAGGTGCAGCAGTCCTGTAGCCCAGGTCACTTGAGGGATTAATGGGAAATGCCCCTCTTGCCCTGAGGGAAGGGAAGCAGTACAGAACTGGAGACATCCCAGCAAGCTAGCAGAAAGCCCCATCTCAGCATACAAAGAGGAGATCCTGAAAACCAGGTGGTGGAGCAGGCAAATACCAAAACCTGGACCCCCGAGTGCCTCAGTGAGGGTGGAGAAACCAGTGGAAACCAGCTTGGAAAAACACCAGGTGCCTTGGCATTCTTCAGCAACCAGGTTTCCCAATGTCTCAGGAAAAATAAGGGAAGCAACACTACAAAGGGTCCCAGGCAGATAAACACCCTGCAACATCCATCTGAAAGGAGCTGAAGAAAGTGAAAAGAAAGGAAAAGCAGACAACCTAGAGTTGTCCTAGAGTTTCAGCCTTGCTAATTCCAGGCCAACACCAGGTGAGCTGCCAGAACCCTACAGCCTCCAACTGTCAACAAAGGAAGCCTCAGCACACAAAACCAGGGACCAGGCCCTAGGCTCCCAAGACAAGAAGCTTGGGTCAGTACCCCATCTAACCCCATCTAAGAAAAAGAAATTGAACAAGCCATTGATAAACTCCCTAGGAAAAAATCTCCAGGGCAAGATGCATTTACAAGCAAATTCTTTCAAACATTTAAAAAACAATTAATTCCTATACTATATAGACTATTTGGAAAATAGTGAAGAAGGAAAATAAGTGAAGAAGGAGTCTTACCAAATTCTTTTTATGATACAAATATGGAACTGATACCTAAATGAGGAAGAGTCAAAACAGAGAAAGAAAATTATAGACCAATTTCCCTAATGAACATAGATGCAAAAATTTTAAATAAAATATTAGCAAATAGATTAAAGCAACTTACCACAAAAATAATACACTATGGCCAGGTAAGATTTATACCAGGAATGGTTCAATATTAGGTAAACTATCAGCATAATTGAGCATATAAACACCAAAACTAACATAAACCACATGATCATCTCAATAGATGCAGAAAAAGCTTTTGACAAAGTACAACACCAATTCCTATTAAAAAACATTAGAGAGCATAGGAATAAATGGAGTCTTCCTTAAAATAATAAATAGCATCTACCTAAAACCTTCAGCAAGCATCATCTGCATTGGGGGCAAGCTAGAAGCATTTCCAATAAGATTGGAGGTGAAACAAGGATGTCCATTATAACCACTGTTGTTCAATATCATACTGGAAACATTAGCTATAGCAATAAGAGAAGAAAAAGAAATTGAAGGTATTAGAATAGGCAATGAAGAAATAAAGCTATCACTCTTTGAAGATGACATGATGATATACCCAGAGAATCATAGAGAATCAAGTAAAAAACTACTTGAAATAATAAACAACTTTAGCAAAGTTGCAGGTTATAAAATGAACCTACATAAATCATTGGGATTTCTATATATTACCAACAAACTGCAACAACAAGAGAGAGAAACAGAAATTCCATTTAAAGTTACTATAGATATTAAAAACTATTTAGGAGTCTACCTCTTGAAACAAACCCAGGAACTATATGAACACAATTACAAAACACTTTTCACACAAATAAAGTCAGATCTAAATAATTGGAAAAACATCAGTTGCTCATGGATAGGCTGAGCTAATATAATAAAAATGGCAATTCTACCTGAACTAATTTACTTATTCAGGGTCATACCAATCAAACTACCAAAAATTGTTTTATAGGGTTAGAAAAATAATAACAAGATTCATTTGAAATGACAAGAGGTCCAGAATATCAAGGGTACTTACAAAAAGAAATGCAGGGGAAGGTGGCCTAGTCATTCCAGATTTTAAATTGTATTATAAGGCAGCAATCATCAAAACTGCTTGGTACTGGTTAAGAAATAAAGTGGTGGGTCAGTGGAATAGGTAAGTATACAAGACACAGTAGTCAATGACTATAGTAATCTATTGCTTGATAAACCCAAAGATCTCAGTTTCTGGGATAAGAACTCACTCTTTGACAAAAACTGCTGGGAAAACTGGAAAAGAGTATGGCAGAAACTAGGCATAGATCAAAATCTCATACCATATACCAAAATAAAGTCAAAATGAGTTCATGATTTAGATATAAAGGCTGATACTTTAAGCAAACTGGGAGAGCAAGGAATAGTTTACCTATCTGATTTATGGAGAACAGAAGAATTCATGACCAAACAGGAGATAGAGAACATTACAAAAAGCAAAATGGATAACTCTGATTACATTAAATTGAAAAGTTTTTGCACAAACAAAGCCAATGCAACCAAGATTAGAAGGCAGGTAGAAAATTAGGAAAGAATTTTTACAACCAGTCTCTCTGATATGAGCCTCATTTCTAAAATGTATAGAGAATTAAGTGAAATTTATAAGAATACAAGTAACTCCCCAATTGATAAATGGACAAAGGATAGGAACAGGCAGTTCTTAGATAAAGAAATTAAAGCCATTTATAGTCATATGAAAAAATGCCCTAAATCACTATTTTTTTTCAAGGAGGTCACAGTTTAATGAGGGAGAAAACATGTTAAAGAAAAACCCTATATACAAATAAGATATGTACAGTATAAACTAGAGGTTATCAATAGAGGGAAGTCATTGACATTAAGTGGGATTGTGAAAGGCTTTTTTTCTGCTTTTGTTAATTTTTTTTTATTTTTAACACATGTTTTTAAAACTTTGGGTTACAAATTTTCTCCCTTTCTCCCTCCCCACCCATCCTCATTGATAAGGCAAGCATCTCCATACAGCTTATAAATGTGTAGTCATGCAAAACACTTCTATAGTAGTCATGTTGTGAAAAGTTAAGTATATTTCCCTTCATCCTACCTACTGCCTATTTCCCTCCCCCTTCCCCCATTTCCTCTCCACTGTAAAAGCCTCTTCTTGTCTGTTTCATGTGAGATAATTTACCCCATTCTACTTCTCCCTTTCTCCTTCTCCCAGTATAATCCTCTCACCCCTTAATTTTATTTTCCAGATATCACCCCATCATCTTCAACTCACACTGTGCCCTCTATCTATCTATCTATACACACATATAATTTTTTCCCTCCCTCTATCCTAATACTGCCAAAGGACTCATGAGTTACAAATATCATCTCTCCCTGCAGGAATATAAACAGTTCAACCTTAATAAGTCTCTTATGATTTCTCCTTCCTGTTTACCTTTTCCATGTTTCACTTGAGTCTTGTATTTGAAAGTCAAATTTTATATTCAGCTCTGGTCTTTTCCTCAGGAATGCTTGAAAGTCCCCTATTTCATTGAATGACCATTTTTTATCCTGAAGGATTTTACTCAGTTTTCCTGGGTAGGTGATTCTTGGTTTTAGTCCCATCTCCTTTGCCCTCTGGAATATCATACTCCATGCCCTCTGATAACTTAATGTAGAAGCTGGTAAATCTTGTGTTATCCTGATTCTGTTTCCACAATACTTGAATTATTTCTTTCTGGCTGCCTACAATATTTTCTCCTTGACCTGGGAATTCTGAAATTTGGCTACAATATTCTTATGGGATTTCTTTCAGGAGGAGATCCATGTGTATTCTTTCAATTTCTATTTTTCCCTCTGGTTCTAAAATATTAGGGCAGTTTTCCTTGATAATTTCTTGAAAGATGATGTCTAGGCTCTTTTTTTGATCATGGCTTTCAGATAGTCCAATAATTTTTAAGTTCTCTCTCCTGGATCTATTTTCCAGGTCAGTTGTTTTTCCAGTGAGATATTTCACATTCTCTTCTATTTTTTCATCCTTTTGGATTAGTTTTACAGTGCCTTGATTTCTCAAATTGTCTCTAGCTTCCAATTGCTCCATTCTAATGTTTAAGGAAGTATTTTCTTCAGTAAGCTTTTGGATTTTCTTTTCCATTTAGCCAATTTTGCTTTTTAAGGCATTCTTCTCCTGATTGGCTTTTTGGACCTCTTTTGCCATTTGGGTTAGGCTATTTTTTAAGGTGTTATTTTCTTCAGTATTTTTTTGGGTCTCCTTAAGCATCATTCTCAGTTTTTCCTCTACTTCTCTTAGTCTCTCAAAATTCTCAAAATCCTTTTTGCACTCTTCCATGACCTGGGAACAATTCACATTTTTCTTGGAGGCTATGGATGTAGGAGCTTTGGCTTCATTGTCTTCTTCAGGTTGTGTGTTTTGATCTTCTTTGTCACCAAAGACACTATAGTCTGACTCTTTTTGCACTGCTTGCTCACTATCACAATCAATTACTTGAGTTATAAACTCTTTGTTAAGGTAGGGGTTATTTCCAGTGTGGAGATTGTACTGTTCCAAGCTTCAGGAATTTTGTGCAGTTGTTTTTAGAGATGCTTCTAGGGACCTGTAAATTTTCAGTTCTTCCAAGGTGCTATGATCAAGGGTGAGGTGTTGACACCTTTCCTGGCCTGTGCTCTGGTCTATGAGTGACCATAAGTGCTCTTTTCTGTCTTGGAACTGTGAAGAGGATTTCTTTTCCACAGCCACTACAAGCTCCACCATGCCAGCACTCCTCCTTGCCCCAGGACAGCCACCCAGAACTGTGACCCAGATCCAAGCAAGGGCAGAGCAAGAGAATTCTGTATTAGCAGAGAGATCCCTGCAATCCCCATGCCAAACTGCATTGTTTTCCCTGCATGGTGTGATATACCTTTCAGATCAACCATACAGGTTATCTTGGGCAGGAAATTTGTTTCACTCTGTCTTTTTGTGGGTTCTACTACCTTAGAAATTGTTTAGAGACATTTTTATAGGTATTTGGAGGGGTTTGGGGGCAAGTCACTGCTTTTATTTTGCCATCTTGACTCTGCCCCCACAACCCCCTAAATCACTATTGATTAGAGAAATGCAAACCAGAACAATTCTGAGGTACCACATCATACCTATCATATTGGCCAACATGACAAAATAGGAAAATGATGAATGTTGGAGAAGATGTGGGAAAACTGGAACACTAATGCATTGTTGGTGGAGTTGTGAAATGATTCAACCATTGCAGAGAGCAATTTGGAACTATGCCCAAAGGGCTATAAAAATGTGCATATCCTTTGACCTAGCAATACCACTTCTAGGGCTATGTCGCAAAGAGATCTTATAAATGGTAAAAGGAACTACACATACAAAAATATTTATAGCAGCTCTTTCTGTGGTGGCAAAGAATTGAAAATTGAGAGGATGCCCAACAAGTTGTGGTATATGAATGTAATGGAATACTATTGTGCTATAAGAAATGATGAACAGGCTGACTTCAGAACAACATAGAAAGACTTGTATGGTCTGATGCTGAGTGAAATGAGCAGAACCAGGAGAATGTTGTTCACAGTAACAGACACATTGCGTGATGACTAATATTGATAGACTCAACCCTTCTCAGTAATACAATGATCTAAGACATCTCCAAAGAGTTCATGTTGGAAAATGCTGTCCACATCCAAAGAAAGAACTATGGAGTTTGAATGCAGATCAAAGTACACAATTTGCTACTTTATTTTTCTTCTTTTGTGTTTTGTTTCCTCTTTCTGGTGGTTTCTCCTATTGACTCCAATTCTTATTTACAACATCAGTAATGTGAAAATATGTTTAATAGGAATGTATATGTATGGCCTGTATCAGATTGTGTGCTATCTTGGGGAGGACGGTGGGGACGGAGAGGGAGAAAAAAATCTAAAACTCAAAAGGTTATGGAAGAGATTGTTGATAATTCAAAATAAATTAATTAAAAATTAAACAAAAAAGATAATGAGGTCAACTGAAATGAAAAGTAACATATTTTGGCAGTGTATCTTCATTGTTTATGTATCATGTATTCTAGATTCAAGTATCAAATCAATGTTCTCATTCAAATAAATTAAACAAAAATAGATATTTAACATATATGTTAGACACTAGGAGATAAATCAACATATACAAGACAAGGTCACTAGCCACATTTTCTCCAGGAAGCAAGCAATCACATGACTTAAGAATTATATTTGAAAGTTTTAGTGATTGTGTTATATTTTAAATTGTGTAAATGTTGTCAATCCTCTTACAACATTGGCTAGATTAGTAGACCACAAGTAGTCGGTGATTCTGTTCACATTGAAAAAAATTAATGATAAAATACAATTTATGTTTTAATATTGAAGAAGTATGTTTTTTTGAAACACCAGTTACAAAGGAAGTCACCAGACCTTTGATTCCTAGGCAATTGTCTCATCCTTTTTCTCTTTAGAAAGACTCACATAACTGGTGATATAATTAACTAGATTTTTATATTTAATAGTGTACTCTCACTATTGTAGAACCATGACAAAATAATTTCATACTTGCATATGATTTTCAATAAAATTGAACATTTGCAGTAAAGGAAATCTTCCACATTATATTTAATTGGTTATTAAAATGAAATTATAGCCCTTAAATTAACTTTTTCAAAAAATGATGGTACATTATTGAACTTATCTGCTAATTAAAGAACCTGATGTATAATGGGACCCACATGTCATATATTAAAATTTGAATTAATGTAATTTATCTTAATAATTACCAAAATGTGAGAATACTCTGAAGGAATATTTTGGCTTGTAATTACTTATTAATGAATATTAAGTGTTATCTTTTATTTAACACAAATGTTTATATTTTCAAATAAAATATTAAATATATCATTTTCAAAACTTATCCTTATGAATAGCCATGACACACCATCACTCAGTTTCTTAATATTTAATAGGAATATGATATCTGATATTATACCTTCATGTTACTTTGATTGAAAGATAATCATAAGATAGTTCATAACATATGAAACTTGTTCTTATAAGATTAAACATCTATAATTATATTCTAAGATCTGTCTTTCTATTTGCAAATTTATTTCTATGTTTTACCTTCCATTTCTGCCTGCCAGCATCCTATTCTGAGTTTTCATTATTTTTCCACTGCATTACTTTTGGATATCCTATCAGGTCTTATTTACTTCAGATACTCTCTAATCTATTTATCATGCCACTTTCAAAGTAATATTCTAAATCAAGGATCTGATTATATTATTCATCTCCTTAAGAGTCTTCAATGACTCTCCATTGTTATTGGAGAGTCAGGCTTATAGCATCTACCTCTACCTTTAAGTAGTTGGCTTTAAGGTCTAGTCAACTTGGTTTCTACAATTTTATTTGCATATATGTTGTTTTTCTACTCAGCCTCTTTTCAGAAACATGTTTTTAGGGCACACTTGTTATCAGACTTCTTAAATTGAATGAAATGTTAGTAATACATGTGATTATATTTCTCACCTGTAGAATCAGGGAGTGCCATACCTTCACTAACTTAGAATTCCAATAAGATCAAAAAGAAGAAATTTCTAAAGTGCTGGTTTGTAATGTATTTGACAAGTATTTAACATTATAAAGTTTTCTAATTAGCTCATAATTAAGTGTGGTGTATAAAGTCTTTTTTTTATTATTTAAATGCTTTCACTTTCACTGACCCAACTCATGGTGCAAATTCACTCCCTTTACTAAAATTTTCAGCATGTGAAAAGTGATGTGTCTATAATGATGCTCTATTTCTGTCTTCATGAATTTTGAATCAGTGGATCCAATTCATGTCTGACAGAACATCATTGCATTGTGCAAAAATTTCAAAGATTAATAGCTTGTCATGGAAAGCTCAAACTGATAACAGTGATCTGGAAAATCTTATGCCCTTCTATTTGAAAGTATTTCCTACACAACATTAAAAAATGCAGAGAGTGCACATAATATTTTATATGGATATGGAAAGTGTCAATATTGCATTTAATAGCTTCATGAAGAATTTTAAATAGCAATCAGGGCTCAAATAATATTATACAGAGTTCAAGTCAAATAGAGCATCTTGGATTCTGACAAACTGGCAAGAGGAATCAAAGGAGATCTTGCACAGAGTGTGACAGCCTTGCAGAGAGATTAAATTAAAATCTATCACAATACAAAAATTAAGAGAACAGATAAAGATTCTTCTTGACTGGAGTGGAAAGAACCTGCTGGTGAGTTTGGGAAGATAAAAGTGGTGATGTAGGCAGAAAAGTTGGAGTTGTAAGCGAAGAACATTGACCCAGATAGTCTAGAAATTGGAAACTCTGTCCAGTGCTTAATAACACTTTGAAAATCTTGAATGTCATATTGGTACATGTTTGTTGGCTCCACTTTTCAAAACTTCACAAATGTCTGACTAAGCCAAATGCAGCCTTCAAAAGTTAAAAAAAAATGACCTTGGTCTCTTACTTTAACTTCAGTATTGGCTGCTGATACTCAGATAGCAATAAGAACTAAAATCATTCCACTTAATCAATGATGGGAGAAGAGTACTGTTAAAGTGCTTAGGATGAGCCCAAACCAAATCTGGCCAAGTTAAAAAAAAACCCTCTGACATCAACTTTGTTTCTGACATGTCCCTCCCAGACTTTCTAGAAGGCATTCATTTTTGACCTATACAGGTCACACTCATAAATGCAAAATGAGATGTTAGTCTCATCTCTCCAAGCTGCTTAAAAATATTTAATATTTTTGTGATGCTATTTTCTTACTTTTTTATCTTTGTTATTATCCACTAACTCAACCCCATAGAATTCATTGCATTGTTATATCTGTTTCATTTACACCTTTTCTGCTCCAAGTTCATCATGTATTGGCTAAAAGGTGGTGGGATGCATTTCATTATTAGACCACTGAAATTATGATTGGTCAGTAGGTGGATAAGTATTATGAAATCTCAAAATTGTTTTGCTTTAAGATATTACATAAATTTTAAATATGTCCTTTTTGCCACTCTGGACCTATTCATGTAAACTTTTGCAAAATTTCTATAAATTAATTTCTATATTACAAATTATTTTATAATGTAGCATAATATAGGATATTATACACACAGACACAGACACACACATATTCCTTTTTTTTTTTAGGCATTGAAGTTAAGTGGCTTGCCTAGGGTCACACAGCTACTAAGTGTCAAGTGTCTGGTCTGAGGCTGGATTTGAACTCAGGTCTTCCTGACTCCAGGGCCAGTGCTCTATCCACTGCGCCACCTAGCTGCCCCTTCACATATTCCTTTAGAAAAAAAATCTTTCATATTTATGTAAGTATGTTCAGCCATTCTTCATTTAAAAGACAATTCCCTGGTTTCCAATTCTTTGTTAATTAAAGAAAAAAGTGGTGTATAACAAACTTTGAATGTGTAATTATTTTACATCCATCATTCACACTTTTAAAACATACACATAATAGTGGCATTAAAGGGTAAAAGAGAATGCACAGGTTAGTGACTTTTTGGATACAGTTCAAATTTGTTTTCTAGAATTTTGGACCAATTAAAAGCTTCACCAAAGCTATTTTATCTGGATAATACTCCTCCAAATAGTATTTTCATCGTTTGCCATCTTGACCAGTCTAATAAGTGTGAGGACTAACTCAGATTTATTCTAAATTGCTTTTCTTTTATGATGGAACATTTTTCACATTGTTGTTGATTATGTTCCTGTTCATATTAATTCTTTTCCCCATTTTAATTTTTCTTGAAGAAAAACACCTTTAAAAATAAGAATTTTCAAACAAACAAATCAACTCAATGGCCATGTTCAAAAAATGCTTGTCCCCTTCTGAATCTTGTTACTGTATTACCTCTATGGCAAAAGGTGGTTTATATTCTTGTATGTATATGTAAGGTGGTTTATATTCTTGTGTGTATATGTAAGTCCTCTGGAGACATGATTGGTCATTGTCTAGATCAAAGTTAATTCTTTCATATCTATTGGTTTTCATAATGTTATTGTTATTGTACAAATTATCCTGGTTCTGATCAATTCACTGTGAGTCAGTTCAGACAATGAATATTCTATTTTCATCATTTCTTATGATGCAATGCTATCTTAATATATTCACATATAACAGTTTCTTCATCATTTCTGAAGTTGCTTAAGAGGCAATATAAGGTCACCTTTAGACCCCAGTTCTTTATACTTCTTCCTACACTAAATATACTCTTTGAGTCTCTCTTCAGGATCGGGAAGTTCATTGTGCATATATTTATTCACTCTTCAATTCTATCCTGTCTTAACCAGTCCCACCTTTCATCACTACTTATTTCACTGATGAATTTGATGTATTTTTATACTAATTTGTATGTATCTGACTCTCTTGTGTCTATTTCAGATAAGAGAAACATTAGTCAGGTGACAACTCCCTCCTTCCTATAAATTTGTATACTCTTCTTCTCAGACATCCTAATAATGTAAAATAGTAACTACTAACTCTTTTTACTTATTTATATACTATTTTAGGCTTCCCACCTTCTTTCTCTTTCTTTTCTTCAAAGCCTCAGAACAAGTTAAAAAAGAATGATTAAGCACCTACTATGTGCTAGGAACTGTCCTAAGTTATGGATATACAAATATAAACAAAAACAGTCCCTCTTTCAAGGAATTCACAATCTAATAGAGCAGACAGTATTAAAATGTAGACATAGAATAAATCACAGGTAATCCAATCATGATTCATTCACTTTCATTTGTTTTTAAATCCTTTATTTTGCTCATTTTTATATCTTTCTTTAACTCATCCAAGGATTCTTGTAGGCCTTATTTGTAATTTGCATTTTTCTTTGAGGTTTTGCTTTTAGATATTTTGAAATCATTTTCTTCTTCTATGTGTCTTGAGTTTCCTTGTCACCATAGTGTCTTTTCTATTTTTTTAATTTGTTTTGTTTGAGGTTTTCTCATCCTTCCAGTCTACTTCTTAAATTTTACATTTGTTTTGGGCTCTGTTCACTTTTTGGTGATATCTTTTCTGTGTTTTCACCCTTTTATAAATTCTACTGTTTTCTGGAGGCCTGCAAATTTATGGTGCTTACAAGGTTGTGTGATTTAGGGAGAAGTGGGTTCATTGCCTCCCTGGTCTGAAGTCTGCAGGATCCTGACTCAGTTTTGGGTCTATTGGATTGTGCATACTTGATTCTCAGTAGAATGATCCTATTTTCAGTTACTATTAGTCTTCTAGTAAGTTCTGTAGGTTCAGAGCAATGGAACAGCTTGATTTTCCTTTGGTCTGAATCTCCTGCCCTAGTTATTGTGCTGTAGATGTATGGGTAGGGCTAAAGGACAGAACTTAGTCATATACATGCAAATCTACATATTTGCATTATTTTTCACAATGCAGAAATTTAGATTTTAAAAATAACCTTAGCAAAAATGCAGTCTGACTCTTTCATTTTGCATATAAGAAAACAGAGATCCAGACTAGGTAAATTATTTAGCTGGATATATCTTTAGCAATTCAAACTATATATAAACTAATCAGATTTCCACCTAATTTCCATATTTAAAATCACTACTATGTATCATCCAGCAGTGGAAACCTTGTATCCATTCTTGACTATACTCTCTCACTCAGTATATCTCATCAGTTGCTTATTTTTTCATTTTTATTTCTTACCATTTCTCAAACTGAAGATTAGTATACAATACTACCTCTTCTTTAACATCTATATGAAATACTTATAAGAATAATATCCATGCATAAAGGCTGTCATTAATGGAGGAATTCAGAAGAACCTGGAGGTTTCACAACAAATATTCCACAGTACACCATATATTTACCATCACACAATTGATGGAAAAATGCAGAGAATGCAAGATCGCCATGTGTTTATTATTTATTGATCATAAAATTTTTGGATTCAGTGTAGCTGAATGCCATTCTACATAATCATATCCAAAAATCTACTTTCCATTAGTCTTTCAAAATTAAGCAAGATTCCTTGAAAGATACAGTCCTCTAATTATCAATACAGAAAAATAATGTACCAGAAATGCCTGTACAGAGCAGCAAATGTTCACCAAAGTCTTCCCACTATAATAAAGAACATTCAGGAGTACAAGTTGAAGGAGTCCTATAGATAGTGAGATTTTAGTAGTAGTAATAGCAACAGTAGCAGCAGCAAGAGAATAGTAGTAGTGGCGGTGGTGGTGGTAGTAGTAATAGTAGTAGTAGTATCAGCAGCAGTAGAACAAGAAGAAGAACAAAAACAGGAAGAAGATGATGACGAAGAAGAAGAATGAATAGCAAATCATTTTACACATATAATATGTAATTTAACTATCCTCACAATAACCTGGAGGGGAGTGATAAGGTAACATATTATACTTGGTGATTCAATTTGTATTCAGAGTTCATCAGTTCTTTCTTTCTCTGGAAGTGGATATCATTTTTCATGATGGGTCCTCTGAAATGGTCATGGATCATTGTTTGAATCAGAATAACTAAATCTTTACAACTGATCATCTTTACAATATTGTTGTTACTAAGTACAATGTTCTCCTGGTTCTTCACTTTGCATCTGTTTATAGATGTCTTCCCAATTCTTGCTTTTTTTTCTGAAAGTATCCTGCAAGTCATTTCCTAGAACACAACAGTGTTCCATACTTAGTATCCCCTTCAGATGTAGATTGAAATTGTTCTTTAGAATGATTGGACCAGATAACAACTTCAACAATAGTGCATTAGGGTCCAAATTATTCCACATCCCCTCCAGCATTTTTCTTATTACGTTTATGTCAAATTAACGAATCTGATAGGTGTCACAGAGTACCTCAGAGTTGTTAAAATTTGAATTTTCCTAATCAATAGAGTTTTGGAGCATTTTTTATGTGACAATTGATAAGTTTTTTTTAATATTTTTAAAACTGCCTCTTCATATAATTTTGATTTATTTATTATTTTTGCTATTATTTATTTATTATTTATCAATTGGGAGTGGCTCATTTTTAAAAAATAAATTTGTTTCAGTTCTCTATTTATTTGAGAAATGAGGCAGCTACCTAATAAATTTGTATAAAATACCCCACCACACCAGTTTCCTGCTTTCATCCTAATTTTGACTGTATTCTTTTTTTTAAGTTTTGGTATATTTTTTAACATTGCAATTTTCTTAAATGAAATTTTCTATTGTTTCAGTAATTTGTTCTTTGACCCAAAAGTTTTTTTTAATTTTTCTTTTTTAATGACTTTACATTCTTTTTTTATTTTCCTGCAGTTCTATGTAAAAACAATTAACATTCATTTTTAAAACTTTGAGTACCAAATTCTCTCTTCATTCCACCCACCTCCCCATCATTGAGAAGGCAAGAAGTTTGATATAGGTTATACATGTGTAGTCATGCAAAACATATCCATAATTGTCATGTTGTAAAAGAAAACATAGGTTAAAAAACTCAAGAAAAATAAAGAGAGCAAAAAAAACATGCTTTAATCTGTATTCAGACATCATCAGTTCTTTCTCTGGGGGTGGATAGCATTTTTCATCATAAGTCCTTCAGAGTTGTCTTGGATTGTTGTATTGCTGAGAATAGCTAAGTCATTCACAGCTGATCATCTTACAATAATGTTATTACTTTGTACACAGAACATTTCACTTTGCATCAGCTCATGCAAGTCTTTCCAGGTTTTTCTAAGAGCAACCTGCTCTTCACTTTTTATAGTATAATAGTATTCCATCATAATTACATACCATAACTTATTTAGTCAATCCCCAATTGATGGCCATCCTCTCAATTTCTAATTCTTTTCTTCCAGAAATGGACTGCTATAAATATGTTTATACTTACAGGCCATTTTCCTTTTTTTTAAATCTCTTTTGGGATACAGACCACATATGCATGGTTTTATATCCCTTTGAACACAGTTCTGAATTGCTGTAAAGAATGATTGAATCAGATCACAATTCCACCAACAGTGCATTAATGTCTCATTTTTCCCATGTCCCCTCCAACATTTTTCACTTACCTTTTCTGCCCTATTAGTCAATCTAATAAGTATTAGCTAGTACCACAGATTTGTTTTAATTTGGATTTCTCCAATCATTAGTGAGTTAGAACATTTTTTCATATGATTGTAGGTAGTTTTGATTACTTCATATGGAAAGTTTTCATATCTTTGATCATTTATCAATTGGTGAATGGCTCTTATTTTATAAATTTGACTCAGTTCTTAATGTGTTTGAGAAATGAGGCCTTTATCAGAGAAACTTGCTTCATTTTTTAAAATTTACTATTGCTGACTATATTTTCCTCCATCCTATCTACCCATTTATTCTATTCTCTCTCTCCTTTCACCCTGTCCCTCCTCAAAAATGTTTTGCTTCTAACTCCTCCCCCAATCTTCCCTCCCTTCTATCATCCCACCTCCTTCTCTTATCCCCTTCCCATTACTTTCCTGTAGGGCAAGATAGATTTCTATACCCAATTGTGTGCGTGTATGTTATTCCCTCTTTGAACCAGTTTTGATGAGAGTAAGATTAATTCACTCCCCTTCACCCCACTCTCCTCCCCTCCACTGTAAATGCTTTTTTTCTTGCCTCTTTATGTGAGATAATTTATCCCATTCTACTGCTTCCTTTATCTTTCTACCACTGCATTCCTTTCTCACCCTTTAACATCATTTTTAGATATCTTCCTTTCATATTCAACTCACACTTGTGCCATCTGTCTATATATACTCCTTCTAACAACCCTAATAATGAGAAAGGCCTTATGAGTTACAAATGTCATCTTCCCATGTAGGAATGTAAATAGTTTAAACCTATTCATTCCTTTTTGATTTCCCTTTTCTAGTTACCTTTTTATGCTTCTCTTCAGTCTTGTATTTGTAATTCAAATTTTCTGTTCAGCTCTGGACTTTTTATCAAGAATGTTTGAAAGTCCTCTATATCATTGATGCCCATTTTTCCCCTGAAAGATTATATTCAGCTTTTCAGGGTAGTTGATTATTGGTCGCATTCCTAGCTCCTTTGCCTTCTGGAATGTCATTTTTCAAGCCCTCCAGTCCTTTAAAGTAGAAGTTGCCAAATCTTGTGTTTTCCTGACTATGGATCCACCATACTGGAATTGTTTCTCTCTGGATGCTTACAATATTCTTTCTTTGACCTAGGAACTGTAGAATTTAATTATAATATATCAGGAAGTTTTCATTTTGGGGTCTCTTTCCTCTACCTCTCTTACTTGATTTTAAAAAATCCTTTTTGAGCCCTTCAACGGCCTGAGACCAATTCAAATTTTCTTGGAGGCTTTTGATGTAGGAGCTTTGACTTTGTTTTCTTCTTCTGAGTGTTTATTTTGATCTTCTTTGTCACCATAGCAACTGTCTATAACCAGAGAATTTTTTTCCCATTGTTTGTTCATTTCCCTAGCATATTACTGGACTTTTAACTGTTTGTAAAAATAGGGATCTGCTTCCATGGAGGAAGCTACACTCTGCCAAGATTCAGGGTTTTTGTGCAACTATTTTTAGAGATACTTCCAGTCATCTGTAAGTTTTCAGTTCTTCCAAGGTGGCATGATCTAAGGAAAGGTTTTTACTATTCTCCTGGCCTGTGCTCTGGTCTGTCAGTGACCACAAGCACTCTTTTCTGCCCTGGAACTGTGAGGAGGTTCCTCCCTCCACTGGGCCTGCAAGTTCTGCTATGCTAGTGATCTTCCTTGACCTGGGACTGCTACACAGGACTGCAACCCCTAACTAAGTATGAGAAAAGCAACAGAATCCTTCCTCAATGCTAGCAAAAAGACTCCTGTAATTTCCTTCTGATGTCTTGTTTGACTCCCTTACCTCGGTGGGTGGGCTAAGAGCTCCACAAGCAGCAGCTGTCACTGCTGCTGCTGATTCAAACACTCCCAAGATCCACTCCTGGTTTGCTGTGGCCAGGTCTGTACTGACACAGCTTGTGCTGAACTGTGCTCCACTGTCACCTGGATGCAACAGACTTTTTCTGCTGACTTTCTAAGCTGTCCTTGGTGTCTGTGGGCAGAGGAGTCTAGAAACCACCATGGCTGCCAGTGATTCAGTCACCACAAGGCCTTCTCTAAGTTTGCTTTGGCTGGGTCTGGACTGGCACCATATGTGCTAGACTGTGTTCCTCTTACTCTAGTGCAACAGATGTTTCCTGCAGACCTTCCAAGTTGTCTTGGGATGGAAATTTGTTTCACTCTGTCTTTTTGTGGGTTCTGCTGCTCTAGAATTTGTTTAGAGTCATGTTAAAGGTATTTGGAGGGTTTTGGGGAAGAGGTAAGGCAAATTCCTACCTTTACTCTACCATCTTGGAACCACCTCCTGCATTACTTTTTTGTTTGTTCAAAAACTTTTTTTTAAATTTTCTGTAATCAAAATTACACATTTTACTTCCTGTGATCTTCTTTCTTTTGTTTGGTTATAATTTCTTTCCTTATCCCTAGCTCTAACAGGGATAATTTTCTATGGTCTGCTAATTTACTTATGATATCATCTTTTATGTCTGTCATTTATCCATTTTGACCTTAATATATGATGTGAGATCTTGGTCCATGCCTAGTTGTTTTTTCCCAACTGCTTTCCTATTTTCCCATCAAATTTGTCAAATGACGAGTCCTAATTCCAAAGGCTTGAATTTGGGAGTTTATTAAACAACAGATTACAGTCTTTTACTGCTGTACATTGTGTACCTAATTTATTCTACTGATTCATCACTGTTTCTTATCCAGTACTAGATTTTTTTTTCATCATCACCACATTGTAATATAATTTGAAATGTTTTACTGGTGAGTTGCCTTCCTTCTCATTTTTTTTCCATTGATTCCTGTGATATTCCTAAACATTTATTCTTCCTGATAAATTTTGTTATTTTTTTCTAGGTCTATAAAACTCTGTGGTAGTTTGATTGGTACTTCACTGAATAAGTTAATTATCTTAAATAGAATTTTCCTTTTATTATATTGGCTAGGCCTATATAGAAGTTATTAATAGACATATTAATAAAATTGATGATGATAATAAAGTGCTTCAAGAGATAACTACTCCCAGATTTTAACTTATTGACTGAAGAATCTCATACCATCCTGGGTACTTATATGATGGATAAAAGTGGATGGACAAGTTCACGAGAAAAATACTTAAAACGTAGATACACACACAGAGTAAAAATAAGGGACTGGAGCAGAATCTATTGTGCTTAAGGAGTAGCAATCATGATCTCAGGAAAAGCAAAAGATAAAATAGACCTAATTAAAAGAGATAAATAGGGAAACTACAAAGTATGACAAAGAATGAAGTAATATCATTACCAAAGATCCATGTACCAAATTATATACCATACAAATTTGTTTTTTGCTTTTAGGTGAGGCAATCGGGGTTAAGTGACTTGTCTAAGGTCACACAGCTAGTAAATATAAGTGTCAAGTATCTGAGGCCAGGTCCTCCTCTCTCCAAGGCCAGAACTCTATCCACTGCACCACCAGGCTGCCCCCTACCATACAAATTCTTAAAGGAAAAGTTGAATGAGTTAAAGAGGAAATAGTAAAATTATAGTAGTGAGGGAAACCTGTTTACATTCTCAGAATTAGAAAAATCAAACCCAAAAAATAAACAACAAAGACTTTAAGAAGATAAATGGAATTTTCATTGAAAAGTTAGATAGGATAGTTCTCTGGAAAAAAAATTGAATGGGAAGAAAAAGGAATATACCTTTTCCCAGTTTTACAAGGCAAAAAGTGACTATGTGTTAAAGCATAAAACTTCACAGCAAAATAAAGAAAAGCAGAAATATTAGGTACATTCTTTTCAGACTACAATACAACATAATTATATTCAACAAAGAGCAGTGGAAAAGTAGATTAAAATTAATTAGGAACTAAATGACCTAATCCTAAAGAATGAGTGGGTCAAAGAACAAATCATAGAAATAATATATGGTTTCATTAAGGAGAATGACAGCACTGAGAACACTTACCAAAATTTATAGGAGGCCACCAAAACAGTATTTGGAAGAAAATTTAAGTCTTTAAGTGCTTCCATCCAGAAAAGAAAGAGAAGCTCAATGACTTTGGCGTGCAAATAAAAAAAAAATCAAATTTAGAAAATAGTAAATTAGCAATACCCGATTAAACAGCAAATAAAAATTCTGAGAATCATAGGAGAGATTAATAATATGGAGAGTGAGAAAATAATTTAATAATAAAAACAGGACCTGGTTTTATGGGAAAAAATAAAATGGCTATGTCATTGTTTGATTTGATTTAAAAAAAGATATTCAAATCCCAATATCAAAAATGGAAAGAATGAAATATCTACCAATAAAAATAAAATTAAAACAATTATTTGGAGCTATTTTGCCCAATTATATTTCAATAAATTTGAAAACCTAAGTGAAATGGATATTTACAAAAATATAAACTGCCACAATTAACAGAAGAGGAAATAGTGTACTTAAATAATAGTGTCTTAGAAAAAAAACTTGAAAAGTCAGAAATCAGTTCCCAATGAAAAGATCTACATGGCAAGATAAGTGAATTCAATGAAACATTTAAAGAACAATTAATTCCAATTGTATATAAGCTATTTGGGAAAAAAATAGGCAAAAAAGAAGTCCTTCTAGATTCCTCCTATGACAAAAATATGGTGCTGATACCTAAACCAGGAAGATGAATAACAGAAAGAAATTATAGAATAATTTCCCTTATGAATATTGATAAAAAATATTTGAAATATAACACTAGCAAGGACATCACAGCTGTATATCATAAAGATCATAAAATATAAGGAGGTGAAATTTATACCAGAAAGGCAGGACTGGTTCAATATTAAGAAAACTATCAGAATTTTTGAGCATATCAATAATAGAACCAACAGAAATCATATGTTTATCTCAATAGATGAAGAAAAAAGCTTTTGACAAAATACAATAATCATTCCTATTAAAAACACTGGAAAACATATGAACAAATGTAAGTTTAATTAAAATATTAAGTATTATCCACCTAAAACCATCAGCAAGCATTATCTGTAACTTGAATAAGCAAGAAGGTTTCCCACCAAGATCAAGGGTGAAGCAGGGATGCCCATTATCACTATTATTCAATATAGTACTAGCAATGCTAGAAATAGCAATAAGAGAAGAAAAAAATGAAATAATTATAATAGGCAATGGCAAAATAAAACTATTACTCTTTGCAGATTATACGATGGTATAGTGAGGTAATCCTATAGCATCAACAGAAAAACTAGTTAAAATAATTAATAACATTAGCAAATTTGCAGGATATAAAAATAAACCTACATGTCATTATCCTTTCTCTGTATTACCAACAAACTCCAGCAGAAAAAGATAGAAAATAAAATTTCATTTAAAACAACTGTAAATAATGTAAAGTACTTGGGAATCTACCTGCCAAGACAAACCCAGGAACTATATGAATGAAATTACAAAATAATTTTCACTCAAATAAAGTCATATATAAACAATTAGAAAAAATTAATTGTTCATGGCTAGGTCAATCTAATATAATAAAAATGAGAATTTACATAAATTAATTTATTATTCATTGCCATACCAAACTACCAAAAATTATTTTATAGAGCTAAAAAAAATCAAAACTAACTCTTCCAGGAGAACAAAAGGTCAAGAATATCAAGCTACTTCATGAAAAGCAATGTGAAGGAAGGTGGCCTAGCAGAACAAGATCTCAAACTGTATTACAATACTGTAATCATCAAAACAATCTGCTCCTGGTTAAACAATAGAGTGGTAGATCAATGGCATGGATTAGGTATGCAATACACAATAGCAAATGATCATTGTAATTTAATGTTTGAAAAAATTGAAGATCCAAGATGTTGGGATAAGACATCACTACTTGACATCTCACAGCATTTACTGAGATAAGGTCAAAGTGGGTATGTGATTTAGGTAAAATAATGAAATGGTAAGCAAATTAGAGGACATAAAATAATTTACCTGTCAGATTTATGGATAAGGGAAGAATTTATGATCAAACAAGAGAGAGCATTACATGAAGTAAAATGAATGATTTTGAATGTATTAAATTAAAGATTTTTCACAAGTAAAACCAATGCTGCCAAAATTAGAAGGAAAATAGAAAAGTAAGAAAACATTTTACAGCAAGTTTCTCTGATAAAGGCTGCATTTCTCAGAAGAACTGAGTCAAATTTATAAGAATGATTTTCAAATCATTCACCCAGTGATAAATGGTCAAAAGCTATGACCAGGAAGTTTTCAGACAAAGAAATCAAAGCTATTTACAGTCTTATGGATAAATGCTCTAAACTACTATCCATTATAGAAATGCAAATTGAAGCAACTTTGAAGTAGCACCTCACATCCATGAGATTGAATAATATGACACAAAAAGAGATGTGGGGGAAAAATTTACACTAGTGCACTCTTGGTGGAACTGTGATCTAATCCAACCATTCTGGAGAGCAATTTGCATGATGCCAAAAGGACTTGAAAACTGTGCATACCCTTTGACCTAGCAATGCCACTACTATTTCTGTACACCCAAAGAGATGAAAGAAAAAGCAAAATGATATATATGTATAAAAATATTTATTATGGCTCTTTTTGTGATTTCAAAGAGTAGGAAATTGAGGGGATGTCCATCAATTGGCAAACGGCTGAACAGGTTGTGGTATACGATTGTGATGGAATACTATTGTGCTGTAAGGAATGACAAGCAAATTGCTTTCAGAAAAACCTGGGAAGGCTTACATGAACTGATGCAAAGTGAAGTGAGTAGAACCAGGAGAACTTCTTGCTTTGCCTGTGCTTGCATCTGGGTCACAGTTCTGGGTGGCAGTCCTGGGGTGAGAAGGAGTTCTGGCATGGTGGAGCTTATGGTGGTGGTGGTACAGAGGAAATTCTCCTCATAGTTCCAAGGCAGAAAATAGTGCTTGTGGTCCCTCATAGACCAAAGCCCAGGACAGGGAAGAAGTAAACAACTCACCCTTGATCATACCACCTTGGAAGAACTGAAAACTTACAGGGCAAGATAAGGTGAAGGGAAATTTCGTTGGTTTTCCACAGCATGACTATTATTGAGGTGTTTTGCAGGACTACACAAATATAACCTGTATTGAGTTGCTCACCTTCTCAATGAGGGTGGGTTGGGAGGGAGGAAGGGAGAAAATTTGGAACCCAAAGTTTTAAAAACAAATGTTAAAAAATTGTTTTCACATGCAACTAGGAAATAAGATATACAGGCAATGGGGTATAGAAATCTACCCAGCCCTACAGGAAAATAGAAGAGGAAGGCGATAAAAGAAGGAGGGGGGAGATAAAAGGGAGGACAGATTTGGGATAAAGGTATTCAGAATGCACACTGTCTTGGCTTTGGGGGAGGGATGAGATGGGGAGAAAATTTGGAACTCAAAATCTTGTGGAAGTGAATGTTTTAAACTAAAAATAAATTAATTAATTAATCTTAAAAAACTTTATTATGTTTTGGTTTGTTTTCTTTTGTAACATGCTGAATATGAAAATGATTTGCATGACTGCACAAATATAATCTATATTGAATTGCTTGCTTTCTCAAGGAGGGTGTAATATTGGGAAGGAGAGAGTGAATTTGGAACTCAATTTTTTTAATGTTTTAATGTTTAAGTGTTAAAAAAATAAATTTTTTAAAAAGTGTCATCAAATAATGATGGAAAAGCATTTATAAAGAAATAGACAGGCTCTATGGAGAAAACATCTAGACTATCATTAATTAATAGTTCTGGAGCAGAATTGGGATAAACACTATTATTTACACCCCCTAAACAATAGAGAAAAGGCATACACAGGTCATCTTGCAGGCAATATTTGACCTATCATTTTCTTCTACTATTTTACTTATTTAATCAATATTGTGCCCTGATTCATAAGAGTTGCTTGAATATACTGTCTTCTGGAGATTACATCTGACATTTGCAATTAATTGTTGTGGGGAGAAATGCTTATTAATTCTTTTATTAAATAAACAATGTGTAATTATAATTATACTGCAAAGAGGTCAGATTTATTCACGAACTGTGTAGGCATTGGGTAATTTATAATTAATTAGAAAGAAATGATTATACATTTTCTTGGAATTTACATTTTAGTGGTATATTATGATATGAAACCCATTGCTTCAATGAAAAAATAACTATATGTGAGATTGATGAAAAATTCCTACAAGATATCATTCAAGAATCAGAATATAAGAAGGCCAAAGACTTATACAGCATAATTTTTGTGCTTTTAATTTTATGCATTTTTTGAGAAAATAATTAGAAGATATTAAAAGTGGTAGATCAAAAATAAAATCACATGTGAGGAGGTTTGCCACATACTCTGGTCATACACTGATCCCTTTCCAGGAGCAGGTTCTTTCCATGTTATGAGAGTATGATCATGCCCAGAATACAAGGAAAATTCCTTTACACATAAACCTTATAATGATATTTTTATATATACAAAATTGCTCTTTTCTGAAGTAGGGGTCATTCTCAAGTCTAGTAACTACATAAATCCTGATTATTCACTTATAAAATTGCCCATTAATGTAGTAAGAAGAATAAGAATAAAAAAAATCTTGTCATTCAACCAAACACCTCCATATTGACCTTTTAAAAATTGTCAATGATGAAAAATGGAATACAGATGGAAGAAAAAGCATAAGTGTAGCAATTTCATATTTAATAAATTGTCTTTGTATGAACAAGAGACAGTCAGGATGTGAGAGTCATGATGGCAATGTGTGGTGCAGAGTGTTGAACAGATCATAGACTTATCCTCTCCAAACTAAATATTCACATTCAACAAAAAGAGATTCCCCAAAGCAAGAAGACTACCAGAAGATTTAATGTCAACACATAAGACTACTTCTCAGAGCACGAACAGTTCCTTGCTAACTTGGAGCAAAAGCTGAGCCAATACATAGTTGGCAATAGTGGAGCAAAAAAGGAATGGACAAATTTCAGAGATTTCTTCTACAGCTCCAAATTACTTATCTAGGCCAGAATACTCAAAAATATCAAGATCAGTTTGATGAAAATGATGGAGAAATTCAGAAGCTGCTAGGGGAAAAATGAGAACTTCATAGAGTTTACCAGCAGGATAGTTGGTCCATCTCTAAAACAGCAGCACTTAACTCCACAAAAAGTAAAGTGGAAGTTAAGTTTAGAGAGATGCAGGATTCTTGACTCAGTAAGCAGGCAGATGGAATTCAGTTTTACACTGACAGAAACAATCCAAATCACTTTTTAATAATTAATAAATTATTTACTTTTCAACAATCACTTCCACAAGCTTTTGAATTTTAAATTTTTTCCCTCTCCCTCCCCTCTTCTTTCCCCAAGATGGCATACAATCTGCTACAGGCTCTACATATACATTCCTATTAAACATATTTTCACATTAGTCATGTTGTAAAGAAGAATTAGAACCAATAGGAGGTACCACAAGAAAGAGGAAACAAAACAAAACAGAAGAAAAGAAGAAAGAGCAAATAGTGCGCTTTGATCTGCATTCAAGCTCCATAGTTCTTTCTCTGGATGTGGATAGCATTTTCCATCTATAAAACAATTTTTGGTAGTTTGATTGGTATAGCAATAAATAAGTAAATTAACTTAGGTATAATTGTCATTTTTATTATATTAGCTCAGCCTACCCATGGACAAATTATGTTTTTCCAACTATTTAGATCTGACTTTATTTCTGTGAGAAATGTTTAAACCACTTACTTAGATCCATTTAACCTACTTAATTTTTTTTTTATCATTACATCAAAGTCAACTTATTCCTAATTGGACAGCTGGTAAAAAAGTACACTGAAGAAAGCAATTCCTTAAAAAGAAGAGTTAGACAAATGGAAAAGGAGGCACAAAAACTCAATGAGGAGAAGAATTCCTTAAAACGTAAAATAGGTCAAATGGAAAAGAGGATGCAAAATCTAATAAAAGAAAACAATTTGTTAAAAATTAGAATTGGGCAAGTAGATGCTAATGACTCTATGAGAGAGCAAGAATCAATCAGGAACTAAAGAATGAAAAATAGATGAAAATATAAAATCATAAAATACCTCCTTGCTGAAACAACTGACCTAGAAAATAGATCCAGGAGAGACAATCTAAAAATTACTCATCTACTCAAAAACCATTATAAAAAAAAGAGCCTGGGCAGCATCTTTCAGGAAATCATCAAAGAAAACTGCCCTGAGGTCCTAGAACCAGAGGGTAAAATAGTCATCAAAGGAATTCACTGATCACCTCCTGAAAGTGATCCCAAATTTAAAATTCCAAGAAATATAGTAGCCAAATTCCAAAATTACCAGGTCAAAGAGAAAATGCTGCAAGCTGCCAGAAAGAAAGTATTTAAATATCATGGAGTCACAGTCAGGATTACACAGGACCTTGCAGCTTCCTACATTAAAAGATCATAGGGTGTGGAATATGATATTCCATAAAGCAAAGGAGTTTGGCTTACAACCAAAGATCAACTACCCAGTGAAAATGAGCATAATCTTTCAGGGGAGGAAAAGGATATTCAATGAAATAGGGGACTTCCAAACTTTCCTGATGAAAAAACCCAAGCTCAATGGAAAATTTGATCTTTAAATACAAGACTCAAGAGAGACATAAAAAGGTAAACAGGACAGAGAAAACAACAACAATAACAATGACATGTTATTAATAAGGGCAAACTGTTTACATACCTATAAGGGAAGATAACATTTGTAACTCTTGAGTATCCAAATCACTTTTATTATGCCCTGAAGGATATTTAGTGGCCTAGACCTATGAAAAAGTTTTGAATGACATCAGGCTCCTCTCATGTGGCAAAGTGCCTTGTGCGATTCTATTCCAGCTTAGTCTTACAAGGCAGGAAATCCATTGCTCATACAAAAGCTGGCAGATATTTTCTGAGTTATAAGGCAAGAGAAAGTTTTTCCCTAGGAGTTCAAGAATGTCTCCATGGTCCATTTATATAAAGAAAGAGAAAAAATGGTCCTGTGACAATGACAGGGTGATCTCTTATTCTTTGCTAATAAGATTCTTGTCAGAATCTTTCTTAATAGTCTGATCCTTTACCTGGAAGATGGTCATTTCCCTGAGAGCCAGTGTGGTTTCAGCAAGGGCTGAGGAATAGTCAGTATGGTGTTTTCTGCTTGACAGCTCCAGGAGAAATGCCAGGAGAAGAATAGAGGTCATTTGCACACAGTATTCATCAGACTAACAAAGGCTTTTTATACTATTGTTCATGAGAATTTGTGGAAAATTATGTCAAAATTTGGTTACCTGGAGAAGTCCATTAGTATTGTACATCAGTCTCATGATGGCATGCTTGTCCAGGTTCTGGATAATGGAGAATGTCCTGGCACTTTAGCAGTCACCAGTGGACTGAAGCAGAGATGTGTGCATGCTCCCATGCTTTTTAGCATGATGCTTTCTGTGATATTGTTAGATGCCATCAATGAGGACAAAAACAGCAGTAAGGTCAGCTACCACACTGACTACAAATTATTTAACTTGAAAAGGCTACAAGTCAAAATTAAAGTGGAGGGAGAGTTGGTGTGTGACTTTTTGTTCACAAATGATTGTGTATCAGTGCAGCCTCTGAGACTGAGATGCAATAAAATATGCATTGATTTTCTCTTGCTTGTGCTAATTTTGGCCTATTAACCAAAGAAAAAAAGATTCTCCTCCAGTCAGCACCTCAGTATCCCTATGTAGAACCACAAGTTACACCAAATGGAGAAAATTTGAATTCTGTTAATAAGTTCACTCACCTTGGCAGTATATTTTCCAGGGATGTACCCATAGATGATAAGTCTAATGTACACATTTGTGTTTGAAGAGCTCTCAAAGAAAGTGTGGGAAAGAAGAGATATTAGACTGCCTACCAAGCTGAAGGTCTATAGAGGCCTTTGCGTTGACCTCATTGTTGTATGCCTGTGAAACCTGAACAGTATACCAGTGCCATGCAAAGGAAATAAATTGATTCCTTTTGAATTGTCTTAGGAAGATTCTGAAGATCACCTGGCATGATAAGGTACTGGACACTGAGGTTTTTTCTTGAGTTTAGGTTGTTTACAACTAAGCATTCGAACTCTACTGCAAATAGTACAACTCTGATGGGCTGGCTATATTGTTGTAATGCCAAAAGTACATTTGCCTAAAAGCCTATTTTACAGAGAACTCACGCAAGGCAAGAGCTCACATGGAGATCAGAAAAAGCAATATAAGGACACTCTCAAGGTCTGTCTGAAGAACTCGGGAATTGACTGTTGACATCGGGAATTGACATTGGGGATACTGCCATAGGAGTACATAGCATGAAGGGCCCATATCAAAGAAGGTGCTATATTTTATAAGCAGAGCAGAATTGCAGTAGCTCAAAAGAAATGTGAGATGCCCAAATCTCTACTTCAAATGTTGATATAAACTATTTGTGTCCAATCTATAGTCAGTCACACTGTATGTTGACCCCTACATGGTGATACCATTGTGGTCCTCTTTGAAAATGAAAGATAACAACCAACCTCATAACAAGTCTAGCAGTAAGAATAAAAATGACAAAACATTGTCACTCAACCAAACACCTCCATCTTGACCTTTTTTTTTAAAGTCGTTAATGATGATAAATTGTGTATGGATGAAAGAAAAGACATAGACAGAGAGTATAAGTATAACAATTTTACATTGTAAATCAATTGCCATAAGTAAATCAAAATGGCTTAAAAATTCAGCAGAGTCAACAAAGATTTGAAATATTTGGCCATAAAAGATAAATATCAATCCAGGACAGCATAAATGTAGAATGTGATGTCATTTGTAAAATTTTACAGCCATGAGTATAAGCTGGGATGAGAAATGTTAACTGTCTTCAAGCACTGGAATTGTTATTTGGTAAAGAGTCAAAAGCTGTTCTTTTAGCAACCAAAGGACAGACCGAGATATAATCTATTTAAGCTAAAAATTAGTCAATTTAGGTTTCTTGACAAAAATATAATAAAATAAAATTTTAGTTGTCCAGTAGAGACTGGAAAACTACTTGTTCAATCAGTTCATATTTATTTATGAGGCACTTTGCAATTCCAAGTGACAATTCCTGTCATGTATGCATTCAATAGATGGCTGTTGTAGTTGCTTCTAACTTTCAGATTCTGCGATTCTAATAGCAGCCTTTCCTGATACCCCACTTTGCTACAACCTACTCCAGAAATATTTACATTGTATTTATTCTGCATATATTATCTATGTATTTATTTATGTGCATAATTTCTCTTCTAATAGAATGTAAACTCCTTGAGAACAGAAATTATTGTACTTTTTTATCTGTAAGCCTAGCACTGTGTTTGAAATGAAGTAGCTACTAATAAATGTTTATTGATTCCTTAGACAATATTCATTCTTCAATATGTTGTGTGTACATGTGAACAGTTAGGCCAAAATCTTTTGAATTATTAATGATTTTATTTAGAATCTTCTACAGTGTTCTAGAGATCGTTGAAATAAGCAGTCATCTACATATAGTAATATCTTACCATTTAAAGGAAATATCCCTACAAATTCAACTTGGTGATAAATCTCTTTGATATCATCAATGAATGATCTTGATGAACATATAAATTTTAATGAACCCGAGGTTCTACTTCAAACAAAGGCCCATCTTTGAAATATCAAAATACTTGTAGTTTTGATGTTTGACTGAATGATAGAACAGCATAGATTCTGAAGTTCTGCATTAAAGGATAACCCAGAAATAAAAGGAGAGTTGCATGGTGGATATGAGTTGATATTACCCCATTAGAAATGGGGATTATGAAGGCATAAGAGTGTATAAATGTTTTCAGAAGAATTTATGACTGAAGAAGGTGATCTTTATCATGTTGTGAGTGGCAACAGATAATCAATCCATATGCTGAATGATATCCTCAAAAAATCATTAAGAAGCAAGAAAGGGCCCTGTCAAGGCAAGTAGACTAATTGTAGTAAGCTTATGGCAGAACATGAGAATAGCCATACAAGATTGGTTGCATATATAGATTGGAAATTTTCACAAAGGATGAGATCACTGATTCATTAGAGTGCCAATGAGATCATTGATTCATTTGAGTACTTGATCATTAACATCAGTTAGAGATACTTGACATTAGAAGTGCTTTAAAGCTAATTATTATTACTAAGAGTCAGCAGTAAATAGAATTTATTATTCAGCTCTTTTTTCTTACATACTCTTTCATGTACTCTTATGTATTCCATGGAAATGTTAATGGAAAATCAAAGGAAGCAACAGAATGTATAAAAGCAAATCTATACAATCAAATTCAAGAAAAAAATAAAATTAGAGGAAATTTAAAAAATAAATAGATTTGAAACTAGCATACAATTTAATCAGCATATCTGATATTCAGAAGACTCTACCAAATGGTTTTGTTATGACTGTGATCTCCATAAAATCTGAAATATTATGATGATTGTGTAAGAAATATAACAGTATTATTATCAGTGTAGAAGAAACAAACATTAAAATTAAAAAAGCACAATTTCAGAGTAGTTTGGGGAGCAAGAGTGAACATTTTGTAATTTTTTGACTATTAGGTATATGATATTCCATCTACTCAGTAATGTGGAATAGCTTAATATGGTGTTAAACAAATACATGCAGTAGCCTTTTAACAAAAGTAATGCTAACAATTTTCATAGAAGGTAGATTGTGTCAAATCTAAAAAATCTTTCAGGTCATTGTATGGGTCCCCTCTTGTGAATTAATAAGAGGACATGGAGAAGAGAAACATAGTAGGGGAAGGAATGGATAGGTTATGATCTATATTGTTGAAAAGAGTATCTTTTTAACGTTATAGTTACATCAAACTGAAGCAAATGAAAAGTGTAAAAGACAGAGTTTCTTGGTAATTAATAATCATTTTATTGATTAGGCTAGCAAATAACCCATAAATTGATGGTTGTTGGCCTCTCTTGACAACCAAAAACAAAACCATGCAGATCCCTGAATTCTTACATACCTTCAGAAAAGGAGGTGGCCCTGACAGGTGAAAATCAGCCCTGATGGGTGAAAAATGAATGAGGGGGAGGGCTAAAAGTCTTCAGTTCTTCCTTCTGAGATTGTGACTAGATCATGAGGCTCAGCTAACTCCAGTTATCCTGATAAAGGAATCCATCTCCATGCAGACCTTTCCCATTGAATAGGGATTTCAAGAGCATAAGCCCAATGTTTTAGAGCTGAAATTCACCTAGATTAGATTCTATTTACTCTTTAATCAGAATTAAATTCTCCTAGTATGGTGGGGTCCAGCCTAAGATTGAGAATGCTCCCAGGAGGATTATGCCAATCTCATCATCAGCCCTGTCCTTCATAGACTGTCTGACCCACAAGGACTGATCCCTAAATGAAGAAATAGAAAAAAAAAAACAATCCTATCATAATAATTAGATATAATAGAAAATAATAATTTCTCTTGAAACTGTTGCAGTGTTGTAGTAGATCTTGAGTTTTTTTTAAAAAAGCTGCAAATTTCTTTAGAAATAACATTGTTATAGGAATATGCTCCTTTATATGTTAATCAATAGCACAAATAAATATTTTGTCTAACCTATTTGGTTTTCTCAATGAAGAAACAGACTGTCTTTTAAGAAGAATATAAAGTGATATGCTGACTTGAATTCCAAGTAGTTTCCATTTTAATGCCTAAAAAAAATAATCAAATGAATAATCTGACAGGAATAAAGAAATGTAAATCCTTCAATGGCCAAATCATTTTTGAAGTAATGTGTGTATGTGTGTGTGTGTGTGTGTGTGTATGTGTGTTGTGTGTGTGTGTGTATATGTGGTGTGTGCATGTGTGTGTGTCTGTGTGTATGGGTGTGTGTGAGAGAGAGAGAGAGAGAGAGAAAGAGAGAGAGTGTATATGTGTACGTAACATAATGGACCTCCATCATAATTTAATATCTAGGATTTTATCTTCTGTTGCAAAATGCAACTTAAAAAAAAAACTCAGAATACACCAAAAGAAAACAATTGCATATTAGCAATTTGTAGAGTTAAACAAATTAATATAAACAATCACATAACTAGACATCCACATTGATATTGATGCATTTTAATATCCTCTCACAAGGATACAAGTGCTAATTCATGCAACTTTTCTGCTTTCTACACTGCTACTACTACATCATGTCACCTAAATAACTGTAATTAAGCATTCCCTCTTACTGCTGATTACAGAGCACTGATGAACATTCCCACTGGATTTAATAGCCTCTTTCATAGCATCTACAATAATCATCTCATATTATGTCTTTCTTTCTGAAGACTTCTTTAATAATCTGAAATTCAAATTGTACAGGCTGTTGATTTTTGCAATCTGAAGTTCAACAGGAGCTTAATCAAGAGAGTTTAAGTATCACATCACTGACATCCATTAAAGAATATGGTAATATGCAGCTCGGAAAATACATGCCTAGGTTGTTTTGTCAATAAATCAATACTTTATAAAAAATCATAGTATAAACCAACAAATCATTTTTACTTACTTTGAGATGAATGTAACAACTAAAACTTTTAACATTAACATTTCTACTTCCTTAAATAATTCTTTCATTTTGCAATTTCAGATATTCTATATTCATACAAATTTCACCTTGATATTTAATTGTAAAAATAGATTTAATAATATTCTGGTAAATAATAATGAAAGACTCTCAAGTAGAATGTTTAATCATTTTGTTGTTTTTTTCTAATTTAATGGAATAAAACTAAATAGCAATTATAACATTTGAACATTAATGATTTTTGTTTTTTTAATCAAAAGTAAAAAAATAGAAGCACTTACAGCAAATAAAGTAATCTACATCTCTTCAAATCTATCATGTCAAGTTCTGAAAGGATATATACACAGGCTTAAAAAAATGTATATCATTAATTCCACATTTTACCTAGGAGGGAAATGTTTCAAAAGGTCTGAGGAGTTACATGCATTTATTTTTCAGAACAAATACATACTTCTGGAAGAATTCTCTAAAAATAAAACATCCTTCCCAAAATGTTGTAAAAGCATTTATGAAGTGACTTTGTCTATAATGTCAATTAAATTAGGCACATATGCATATTTATGTTCAACTATTTTGCTGGAAGTTTTTATTACTACTATTACTAATACTACTACTATTGCTGCTGCTGCTGCTGCTGCAGCTGCTGCTACTACATCATACTTCCTGGCCTGTGCTTTGCCATACCTTTGAAGAAGAGGACTCTACCATGTACAGAGATAGAATATTCACTTTTGTATGCCCCTAATTGTTAGTAAGTTTTTTCTTTCATAAACCTTAAACCCACCTCTTTCTAATTTCTACCAACTCTATTATGGAGACTACAAAGGACAAGTGAAATCCCTCTGTGAGAAGAACACATTTTGAATTCTTTAAAACTGTCTGCATAGCTCCCCTGGCTCTTCTACAAACTAAGTTCCCAAGGAACTAAAATAGATCCTTATATTAGAAGATCTTGAAACCCGTCAATATCCTACTCATTTTTTGAATGTCCTCCAAATATCATTGTTGAACCTAAAATTTGGTTCCTAGAAGTAAAAATAATAATAAATAGTTGAACAGAGGAAGATAATAACAATACTATTCTAATTATTCCTGGAAATTATGCATTTCAATACAACATAAGTCTATATTGGCTTCTTTTATTTATTTGTTTATTTTTTCATTCATCCATTCACTACTTATTCATTTACCTATTTGTTTGATGTTATATTAATTACATAGCTCATACTGAACTTATAGTCCACAGAAAACTCTATAACTTTTGTTCAAGTTGAGTTGAGAGTCATATCTCACCTATATTGTACAGTTCTTTTGATTTTAACCTAAATACAAGTTTATACTTATCCATATTATATTTAATGTTATTAAATGTTAAAATTTTCATCTCACTATGTCATATAGTATTTATCTCTTTATAGTTTGTTTTTTGTTTCTGCAACATTGATAAACACATTATATATACCTTTATTTATGTCACTGATTAAAATGTTAAGAAATAGACATCTAAGCATAAATTCCTAGAACATTCAAGTAGAGGAATCTTCCCACCTGATATGCATTAATAAATAAATGTGAGATATTCAACTGATTCAGAATCCCCTAAAAGTCATATCATTTAACCTACATCTTTCATGAACACCTCTCTCCTTATTGCCCACAAAAAAATATGACACATTTTGTCAAATGCATTGCTAAAATTCTTGTAAAGCTAATTCATAACATTACAAAATGCAGTGAAAGAAAATGAAGATAGTCTTGCATGTTATTTTTGAAAAAGTTATCCTTTCTCCTTTATGATCAAAGTTTCTTTTTCCATCAACTTATTAACATTTTAAGTACCTATTTTGTACTAGTCATTATGCTAAAACCTAGAGATTTAGAAAAAAAAAGATTCAAAAGACAATCCCTGCCACCAAGGAGCTTACAACATAATGAGGTAGACAAGATGCTACACACACACACACACACACAGACACACACACACACACACACACACTCACACACAAAGATGAAATTTCAATTGGAACATAAAGGAAGTCAAGAAATTCAAGAGTCACAGTGAAGGGAACACATTCTATGAATTGGTGACAGTCAAGGAAAATGCCCAAAGCTGAAAGATATAGCATCATAGAGCAGCCAATAGTTAAAGGTCACTGGATAAAAGAGTATGCATAAGGAAACAGAAAATTTAAGAGGGGTCTAGTTTTTGAAGGGCTTCAAATGTCAAGTAGAGCATTTTGTATTTGATTCTAGAAGTGAAAAAAAGTTACTGGAGTTGATTGAGTAGGGGGTAGGATGATATTATCAGTCCTGTGTTTTAGAAAAATCACTTTAGCAGTTGAATGGAAGATGCAGGGGGATGAGAGATAGTGAGGAATTCAGCATGACTTCTAGGTTGAGAAACTGAAATACTGGGAGATTGGTTTTGACCTCTACAGTAACAGGAAAGTTAGATGTGTATGTATGGGAGATGGCTAGGTAGAAAGAATATGAGGTGAATTTTAGACAAGATATCTACTGAACATCTATTTCTAGATGTCTCAAAAGCAATTAGAGATGCAAGAATGATGGCCAACAGAGACATTAGGTCAGGATAGATAGATTTGAGAATCTTTAGCATAGATATAGTAATTAAAGTCATGGCAGCTGATTAATTCACTAAGTGAAATACAGAAGAAGAAGGGAAGACAATCCAGGACAGAGTCCTGGGTGACACTTATGGTTAGAAGTCAAGATCTGGAAGAGGATCCAGCTAAGGAGATAGAGAAAGAGTTGTCATATAGCTAAGAGGATAACCAGGAAAGAGTGGTGTCAGTCTCCCCCACCCCCCAAATAAATGAAAGAAAACACAACAAAAAACAGGGTGGAAATATCAAGGAAGAGAAAATAACATAATATTAAAGTCTATAGAGAGACTGAGGAGAATGATGATTGAGAAAAAGTTCATTTGATTTGTCAGTTAAAATATCATTGATAACTATGAAGAGAACAGTTTTGGTAAAGTGATAAAGTCAGAAGCATGGTTATAAGGACTTAAGAAGAGAATGAGAGGAGAGAAAATGAAGGCATCTATTATAAATGTCCTTTTTGAGTAGTTTAGCTAAAAAGATCAGAGTAGATAGATGACAGAAGGAATATAAGGATCAAGTGAGAGCATTTTTCAGGATAGGGTGACATGAGCATGTTCGTAGGCAAAGGGAAATTAATGAGTAGAAAGATATAGGTTAAAACTTAGTGAAAGAGTAGGGAAACCTATTGGAAGAATTGAGATGGAGTGAGATTACTTGAACAAGCAGATGGGTTAACCTTGGATAGGAGTAAGGCCACTTTATCATGTGAGAAAAGGTAAATAAGGAGAAAATAGCAAAGGGCATCCAAGTCATAGGAGAAGAAAAAAGAGGGGAAAAAAGGAATTCACAGCAATTGGACTCATTTTTTTCCTGTAAAATATGAGGTAATGTTTTCAAGTAAGAGAGTTGGAGGAGGTCAGAACAGTAGGATGTTTGAGGAAGAATAAAAAGGTTTGGAAGAGCTGGTATAGAGAGTGGAATAGTGAGTTGATAAAAAAAAATGGTAAAATGCCTATTAGCAATGAGGGCTCAGTTGAGTTTATGTACCCTGTGTTATACATAGATTTGATTTCTTCATCTAAAATTACATGTTCATATCCTTTGACTATTTAACATTAGAGAATGACTTGAATTCATTGTTTTCTATATATTTGATACATGAGGATTTTATCAGAGACACTTGCTGTAAATATACCCCCCCCCAAAAAGAAACTTTCTGCTTTCCTCCTAACCTTGGCTGCATTGCTTTTGTTCGCACAAAATATATTTAATTTAATATAAAAATAATTCATTTTATATCTCATAATGCTCTCTGTCTCTTGTTTTGTCATAAATTCTTCCCTTATCCATGGATCTGACAGGTAAACTATTCTGTGCTCCCCTAATGTGTTTGTGGTATTGTGCTTTATGTCTAAATCACATATGCATTTTGATCTTATATTAGTATACAGTGTAAGATGTTAGTCTATACTTTCTTTTTGCCCTGTTTCTGTTTTCTAGTTTTCCAATAAGTTTTTGTCAAAAAATGAGCTCTTGTCCTAAAAGTTTGGGTCTTTTTGGTTAATCAAACACTAGATTACTATGGTCATTTACTAAGGTGTATTGTATCTGTGACCTATTCCACTCTGTTCCTTAGTCAATACCGGATTGTTTTGATGATTATGACCTTATGATAGAATGTGAGATCTAGTACAGCTATGATATATACATACATACATATATGCATACATACATACATATATGTTCATGATCCCCTTAATAATGTTTGTATTTTTTTCTTCCAGATGAATTTTGTTACTATTTTTTCTAGTTCTGTGAAATACTTTTTCACAGTTTTTTGGTATGGAATTGAATAAGTAAATTAATTTAGGTATAATTGTCATTTTTATGATATTTGGTCAGGCTTTTCATAAGCAATTGATATTTTTTCAATTATTTAGATCTGACTTTATTTCTGTGAAAAAATGTTTGTAATTATATTCATGCAGTTCCTGGGTTTGTCTTAGCAGACAGACTCCCAAGTGTTTAAAATTGTCAAATGTTATTTTAAATGGAATTTCTTTTTCTATCTCTTCCTGATAGACTCTGTTGGTAATATAGAGAAAGGCTGATGATTTATGTGAGTTGCTAAAGCTGTTAATAATTTCAAATAGTTTTTTTAATTGATTCTCTCAGGTGCTCTGAATATGCCATCAAATCATCCACAAAGACTGATAATTTTATTTCCTCATTGCTTGTTCTAATTCATTCCATTTTTTTCTTCTCTTTTTACAATTGCTAACATTTTAATATATTATTTAAAAATCCTGGTGATAATGGGCATTCTTTCTTCACCCATGTTTTTATTTGGAAGACTTCTAGATTATCCCCGTTATAGATAATGCTTGCTAATTGTTTTAGATAGATGATACATATCACTGAAAGGAGACCTTGAATTATTCTCATGTTCTCTAGTGTTTTTAATAGGAATGGGTGTTTTATGTTGTCAATTTTTTTCTTGCATCGAGATAATCATATGATTTCTATTGGTTTTGTTATTGATATAGTCAATTAGTCTGATAATTTTCCTAATATAAAAAGCCCCGCATTACTGATATGTAGCCTACCTAGACATAGGATATGGTCCCTGTAATGTATTGCTGTAATCTCCTTGCAAACACTTTATTTAATATTTTTTGTCAATATTTTTTAGGGAATTTTGTTTATAATTTTCTTCCTCTGTTTTGGCTTTTGCTAATTTAGGTATCAGTGTAATATTTGTGTCATAAAAGGAATTTGGTAATACTCTTTCCTCGCCTACTTTCCCAAATAATTTATATGTTATTTTAATTTAAAAAAATCTTTGACAGAAATCACTTGAAAATTCATTTGGACCTGGGGATTTTTTCTTAGGGAGTTCATTGATGACTTGTTAAATTTCTTTTTCTAACATGGGTTTATTTAAGAATTCTATTTCCTCTTCTGTTAATCTGGACACTTTGTACTTTTGTAAATATTAGTCCATTTCACTGTAATTGTTGTATAATTTGGCAAAATATCTACTAATTGCTTTCATTTCCTCTTCATTGGTGGGGAGTTCAACCTTTTCATTTTTGATACTGGTAATTTGAAATTCTTCTTTCTTTTTTTAATCAAATTAACCAAATGTTTACTTTTTTATAAAAACAAGCTGTCTTATTTATTATTTTAATAGTTTTCTTTTAATAGTATTTATTTTTCCTTTGATTTTTCAGTATTTCTAATGAACAACTTTAGCAAAGTTGCAAGATATAAAATAACTTTACATAAATCATCAGCATTTCTAGATATCACCACAAAGTCTAGCATCAAGAGCTTGAAAGAGAAATTCTATTTAAATTAACTTTAGACAATTTAAAATTCTTGTGAGTTTACCTGCCAAGACTAACCCAGGAACTACAAGAACATAATTACACAACACTTTTCACACATTGAACTCATATAATAAAGGATATAATAAATGCCTGTTGACTTTTTGGCATATATACAAACACACATAAACACACAAAACACACAAAACACACATACTATACACTATATATAGATAGAAAAATATAGATATAGCTAATATTTAGTTCATATGCACTATACCTACTATATATGTATGCATATATTTACTTCTATATAATATATACACTATAAACATACTGTACACAACATATATACCCTATGTACATATTTACTGTGCACATTTATTATATATAGTGTGAATATGTTGTATATACAATATTTATATACTTTGTTGTATTTTATGAATATTTACATATAATGTGAATATTACATTGCCTGTTTATACATATGCCATCTATATGGTATTGTATATTGTATTGTATCTACTCTTCACATACTTTTATGTATATACATGTATTGCATATGTGTGTATATGGGGCTATGGTACTATATAATTATAATAATATTTGACATATACTTTAATCCATAACGAAAATTCTATTTCCTTTTCAAAAAGTCATAGTAGTGTACTGAAAGAGCTTCCTTTTTGGTCTAACCATGGTCTAACCTTCACGGGTACTTTTTACAAATCATGCACAATTAATGCCCAAATTGAGTTAACTGACTCTATTAAAAAAAATGTTAGCATTGGAAGACCTGTTGTTATTTCTTAACATCCTATTAACCTGTAAGATTTAGCCTGCTTTCAGTTTTACATACCAGGAAACACCCATATCATTGGTGGGGTGTGTAGAGGTAGGGAGAAATTAATTTCCTAGAATACAACAAACAAAGATTAACAACAGGAAAAATCAACCCTAACTTATTCCTTGTTGAATGTCGGTAAACACTGTGTCACAAAACCAATGTGAAGAAATAGAGTATGGATTTTCTGCTGACATTTGTAAAGTGTTTATGTCAAAGTATTCTTCTAATGCTGCAAAGGTTACAGTTTAACAAATTAAAGAACATGTTTCTTTTAAACTGACATGTTGGTCATTTAGTTTAATTCAAATTGTTTGTGTTTCTTTTAATAGATTCTTAACCTAATCTGATATGTTAAGACCCAAACCTTACATTATTCAGACAGTTAGGAAATATTTTCCATCAAAAAAAAATGTGAAAATAAGGTATTATAAAAACATTTCTTCAAATTATGTAATTATCCATTGTAATTAAGAATAAGGTCATCTATTCTAAAATATATTTTCTAAAGATTTGTACTGGTTTTCTGTGATTTTGGTGGAAAAATTTAAAAAAAAGCATCAACAAGATGAATGGTATTTTGTCCTCTTGATAGTTATTTGTCATAACTTTGTGATTTGTCCTCTGGCAGGAGAAATCTTTAAGATAATTTATTGGACACACAGTTATTTAAAAAACAAGATCTTTATAAGTTAATATAACTAGATTGTCATGACCTAATGGAATTTTAAAAATCTATACATTTTAACAATCCTCTTCAAAAATACATATAATGAATTACTTAACATTAATCATTCAAGAAATATATATTGAATGCCTACTATCTGCTTGATTTTTTATAGTACAATTCCAATTCTCAGGAAATTTTGATTTTCATAAATAAGATTAGTAGAAAAACTAGCATTTAAATGATTCTTTGACTATTCTAAAGACAATAAGAATTTAAAAATTGGTGGGGGAAGATAACAGAAATAAGAAATGTTGAACTATTATATTCCACTAAAATCATATGCCTCATCATGGTGTAGTGGTGATGAAGAATTCTTGAGGACAACAGAAAGTATGATCTGCTTTTGTTTTATTTTTTCCTACTATACTAGGAAGGTTTTGAGTATGAATTTGTAATGGGTGTTATTTCTATATTCTGAAGACCAGCCAGGGCAAGTCCAAAAGAACTCATACCCAGGCTGGCTATAAGCAATGAAATTGTTCAGTCACATCAACTCTTGAAAATTATGTACTAAGTAATAGAAAAGTTACAGTCTGCTTTAGTAGAGGTCAAATGCATTCTTGAACTTTTAGATCCTTGAAATATTACATTATCAAAATTTGTTTTGAGTTTTATATTTATTTCCTCTTAATAATATACAGCTTATTCTATTTTTACTTTGTCTTTCATTTCCTCGCATTATTTGGGATCTCTTCCTTCCACATGTTTTATATAAATAGAATTATAAAATGGCTTCTACTAAATAAATATCATCTCTCCTCAGTCCTTTATAAAGACAGCCTAGGGCATGAACCCAATATCTGTGAGAGTACTAGTGACCTCCAATCCATTAGACTTACTTCCAGAATACTCTACAAAGTTCATTGAGTAGTGGAATCATTGTGCCAAAGACTCCCACCCTCCTTATCTCTTAAGTGACTGCCACCAAGAGGTACATAAATGCAAGAGCCTTAGGAGTGGTATTCACCCAATAGCCATAAGTCATTTTTCCAGTCCAAGCTTCATGACTATTATCTAGGGTAGCAAATCTTCCATTGGAGATAGTTTCACCATTATTCACCAACAGTCAATTAATTACCACCCAAAGAGGAGCAGAAAGTCAGTCTACCTGATGTACCAAGACGCACTAAGGGTCAAAAGGCAATACATTCCAAGCATGTCAAACCAGCATCACAACTTTTCCTTGGACCTTGACAAAGACAGCCCAGAATCCTGAAATCAAAAGGATATTGGGAATAGTGATGCTTCTAGCCCAGAGACATGATCCATCACCCAGGGGAAAATTTAAAAAAACAACATCAACTCTGTGGAGATGAAGGCTGGAAAATACTCCTGGAGGTGTTAGAGACACAGTTAATGTAGACCTCAGAGAAACAAACAAACAAATAAATAAAAACACATATACACACATGTATCTGTGTATGCATATTTGTATATATCTACATATATACACATATGTGTATATACACAAATACACATCTATAAATATACACACATATATATTTAATGGTCCAGCATTGTAAAAGACTTTAACATGAGAAACAGGTATGATAAATTTTATCAGGGGAAATGACTTTCAGGAAAAAAACAAAACAAAACAAAACAAAACATTACCATCCACTTTGATCCTGTACCCTAAAGCAATGGAATCTTTCAATCTAACTTGCAGCTGAAAACTGCCAGATGTGTTGTCCCCTCATTAAAATGTGAGCTTCTTTAGATCAGGGACTGTGGTAGGTTTTGATTTAAATTAACATCTTAGAATGGTTCTTCATACATAATAAAAGTTTATTGTTTTGTTTCTATTCTTCATTAACTCATTCATCTATTCATTTACACTAATAATACCTCTGATAAGTTGCTTCAAAAAATCATAAGAAAAATGAAGATTTAGTGTGGATTTGAAGGCAAAATATTACAGTGAACATACTACTGTGTATACATTTTGAGATAGATGTAGGAAGACTAATATCAACTTTACTTGGACATTTACTGCCTCTTTATATGAGACAAAATAACTAAACTTGTCACTAAACCTGTCACAGTCTCAGTTTTCTCATATGTAAAGTGGGAATAACAGCAGCCATTACCTCAGTGTTGTGAAGCAAGAATCAGTATATAAGCACACACACATATATTATATTCATGTATACACATTGGTGAAAATGACATTAAAATTATTATCTTTTCTGCTGTAATACCAAAGAATTTTTTTATTTAGTATTTTGCCCTGTTACATGCAAAAACATTTGTAACATACATTTGTAGAGTTTTGAGTTCCAATTTATCTCCCTTCCTCCCTTCTTACCCCACCATTGAGAAGGCAAGCAATTTGATATAGGTTACACATGAGTAATCATGCAAAACATTTCCATATTAGTCATGTGGTGAAAAAAACACATAGATCCCCCAAAAAACCCTCAAGAAAAATAAAGCAAAAAAGTATGCTTAAATTTGTATTCAGACACCATCAGTTCTTTCTATGGGATGGATAGCATTTTTCATCCTAAGTCCTTCAGAGTTGTCTTGGATCATTATATTGCTGAGAATAGCCAAGTCATTCACAGCTGATCATCTTACAATATTGCTGTTACTTTGTAGATGGTACATTTCACTTTATATCAGCTCATGTAAGTCTTTCCAGGTTTTTCTGAGAGTATCCTGCTCATCACTTCCTATAGTACAATAGTGTTCCAACACAATCACATAGGAAGATTTGTTCAGCCATTCCATAATTAACAAATATCCCTCAGTTTCCAATCCTTTGCACCAGAAAAGAGCTAAATATTTTTGTACATATATGCATTTTTCCTTTCCATTTTTTTTCTATTTTGGAACATAGACCTAGTAGTGGCATTTCTAAGTCTAGGGGTATGCATGGTTTTATAGCCCTTTAGGCATAGTTCCAAATTGCTCTAAAGAATGGTGCACCAAGAGTGCATTAATGTCTCTTTTTCCCAATATTCCCTCCAACATTTGTCATTTACCTTTTCTGTCCCAATAGTTAATCTAATAGGTATGAGGTAGTACCTCAGAATTGTTTTAATTTGCATTTCTCTAATCAATTTTGAGTTAAAGCATTTTTTTAGATGGCTATAGATAACTTTGAATACTTCATAGGAAAAGTGTTCATATCTTTGATCACTTATCAATCGGGGAATGATTTATTTTTATAAATTTGACACAGATTGCTTGATGTTTGAGAAACGAGGCCTTTACGTGAGACACTTACTTCAATTTTTTTCACAGTTACCATTGCTAACTGTATTTCCCTCTGTCCTGTTCCCTCCCATTTATTCTATTCTCTCTCTCTTTTCACCTTGTCCCTCCTTAAAAGTGTTTTGCTTCTCACTACCTCCTTCCCTAATCTGCTTTCCCTTCTATCACCCCCTTCTCTTATCTTTTTCCACTCCTACTTTGCTGTAGGGTAAGAGATTTCTCTACACAATTGAGGGTGTGTGTTATTCTCTCTTTGAGTCAATTCTGATAAGAGTAAGGTTCACTCACTTACCCCTTTTCCCCTCCTCTGTAAAAGTTTTTCTTGCCTCTTTTGTGTGAGATAATTTACCCCATCCTACCTCTCTCTTTCCTTTTCTCCCAACACATTCCTCACCCACCCCTTAATATTATTTTTATATCACTCCCTCATATTCAAGTTAAGTTCTTATAAGTTACAAGTATAATGTTCCCATATAGGAATGTAAAGTGTTACCCTTATTAATTCCCTTATGATTTCCCTTTCCTATTTCCCTTTTTATAGTTCTCTAGAGTTTTGCATTTGAAAGGAAAATTTTCTATTCAGCTCTGGTCTTTTCATAAAGAAGTCTTGAATGTCCCCTATTTCATTGAATGTCCAGGTTTCCCCTGAATGATTATACTCAGTTTTGCTTGGTAAGTGATTCTTAGTTGTAACACTATCTCCTTAACTTTCCAGAATATCATATTCCAAGACCTCTGATCCTTTAATATAGAGGCTACTAAATTTTGTATTATTCTGACTGGGGCTCCATAATACTTGAATTGTTTCTTTCTGGTTGATTGTAATATTTTCTTCTTGACCTGGGAGTTATGGAATTTGACTGTAATTTTTCCTGGCAATTTTCATTTTAGAACCTTTTTTCAAGATGTGATCAGTGGATACTTTCAATTTGTATTTTACCTTCTGATTCATAATATAAGGGCAGTTTTCCCTGACAATTCTTGAGAGATGATGTATAGGCCTTTTTTTTTAAATCATGACATTCAGGTAGTCCAATAATTTTTTAATTATTTCTCCAGGATCTATTTTCATGATGAGTTATTGTTGTTGCTGTTGTATTTTTTTTGATGAGATATTTCACATTTTTTTTCTATTTACTCATTCATTTAGTTATGTTTTATTGGTTCTTTATTTTTCATAAAGTCATTAGCTTCCATTTCTTCAATTCTAATTTTTAAGGAATTATTTTCATCAGAGAGCTTTTGTACTTTCTTTACCATTTAGGTAATTCCACATTTAAAAAAAAATTTATCTACTTTTAGTTTTCAACATTAACTTCCATAATATTTTAATTTCTAAATTTTCCCCTTACCTCCCATCTCCCCGCCCCTGCCAAGATGGCATGCTATCTAATACAGGTTACACATGTACAATCATATTAAATATATTTCCATATAAGTAATTTTGTGAAAGAAGAATCAGAAAAAAAGGGAAAGCACAAGAAATAATAAAAGAAAGAAATAGTATGCTTTGATTTGCATGCATACTCCATAGTTTTTTCTCTGGATATGGATAGCATTTTCCATCATGAATCTTTTGGTACTGTATTAAGACTTAAATCATTGCACTGCTGAGAAGAGCTAAGTATATCATCACATTATGTTGCTGTTATTGTGTACAATGTGGTCCTTCTACTCACTTCAGTCAGCATCAGTTCATGAAAGGCTTTCCAGGTTTTTCTGAAATCTACCTGCTCATCATTTCTATGAAACAATAGTATTCCATCACATTCATATACCGCAACTTGTTTAGCCATTCCCCAACTGATGATGGATATCCCCTTAATTTCTAATTCTTGATCACTACAAAAAGAACTACTGTAAATATTTTTTGTACTTGTGCATTCTTTTCCCTTTTTTATAATCTCTTTGGGATACAAACCAGGAAGTGGTATTGCTGGATCAAAGGGTATGAACAGTTCTATAGACTTTTTGGTCATAGTTCCAAATTACTCTCCAGAATGGTTGGATCAATTCACAACTCCACCAAGAATGCTTTAGTGTTTCAGTTTTCCCACATCTTCTCCAACATTTATCATTTTCCTGTTTTGTCATGTTAGCCAATCTGATAGGTGTGATGTGGAACCTTAGAGTTATTTTGATTTGCATTTCTCTAATTAACAGTGATTTAGAGCAGTTTTTTTCAAGTGATTGTAGATAGGTTTAATTTCTTCATCTGAAAACTGCCTGTTCATATCATTTAACCATTTATCAATTGGGGAATGATATGTATTCAAATAAATTTGATTCCATTCTCCATATATTTTAGAAATGAGGCCTTTAGCAGAGACACTGCCTGTAAAAAAATGTTTCACAGCTTTCTGCTTCTCTTATAATCTTGGGTGCATTGGCTTTGGAATGTGGAAAACTTTTTAATTTAATGTAATCAGAATTATCTGTTTTGATTTCATAATGTTCTCTGCCTCCTGTTTGGTCATAAATTATTCTGTTCTGTAAATCTGACTACTCCTTGCTCTCCTAATTGGCTTATGGTATCTCCCTTTATGTCTAAATTGTGCACCCATTTTAACCTTGTCTTGTCATACATTGTAAGATGTTCATGTATGCCTGTTTTATGGCATACTATTTTCCAGTTTTCCAAGCAGTTTTTGTCAAATAGTGAGTTCTTATCCCAGAAGCAGAAGTCTTTGAGTTTATCAAACAGTAGATTACAATATTCATTGACAATGGTGTGCTGTGTACCTAACCTATCCCAGTATTCTATCATTCTATTTCCTAGCCAGTACCTAGTAGTTTTGGTGATTGCTGCTTTATAATTCAGTTTTAAATCTGGTATGGCTAGGCCACCTTCCCTTGCATTGTTTTTCATTAATTCCCTTGATATTCTGGACACTTTGTAATACCAGATGAATTTTATTATTATTTTTCCTAGCTCTATAAAATGATTTTGGTAGTTTGATTTGTATGGCAATGAATAAGTAAATTAATCTAGGTAGAATTTTCATTTTTATTATATTAGCTTGGCCCACCCATGAGCAACTGACATTTTTCCAGTTATTTAAATTTGATTTTATTTGTGTGAAGTGTTTTATAATTATATTCATATAGTGTCTGGATTTGACAATATTTCATATTGTCTACAGTTATTTTAAGTAGAATTTCTCCTTTTATCTCTTGCTCCTGGAGTTTTTTAGTAATATGTAGAAATACTGATGATTTATGTAGGTTTATTTTATCTCTTGCAACTTTGTTACAGTTGTTCATTATTTCAAGTAGTTTTCTTTCTTTTTTTTAGTTAATTCTCTAGGATTTTCTAAGTATACCATCATATCATCTGCTAAGACAGATAACTCTGTGTCTTCATTTCCTATTCTAATTCCTTTAATTTCTTTTTCTTCTCTTATTGTTAAAGCTAACATTTCTAGAACAATATTGAATAACAGTGGTGATAATGGGCACCCTTGTTTCATCCCTGATCTTACTGGAAATCTCTTAGCTTATCCCCATTACATATAAAGCTTGCTGGTGGTTTTAGAAAGATGCTACTTATCATTTTAAGGAAAATTCCACTGGATCCTATGCTCTCTATTGTTTTTAATAGGACTGAGTTTTGTATTTTTTTAAAAGCTTTTTTCTGCAACTATTGAGATAATAACATAATTTCTGTTAATTTTGTTGTTGAGATGGTCAATTAATGTTTATAGTTTTCTTAATATTGAAACAGCCCTTAATTCCTAGTATAAATCCCACTTGGTCATAGCATATTATCCTTGTTATAGGTTGCTGTAATCTCTTTGTTAATATATTATTTAAAATATTTGCATCTATATTCATTAGGAAAATTGGTATATAATTTTCTTTCTCTGTCTTAGTGCTTTCCAGTTAAGGTATTAGCAGCATATTTGAATCATAAAAATAATTTCTTAGGACTCCTTCATCATTTATTTTTCCAAATAGTTTATATAGTATTGGAATTAATTGTTCTTTAAATGTTTGGTAAAATTCTTTTTTTTCTGAAATGATGTTATTTAATTAATTTATTTCCTCTTCTGTTAATATGGACAATTAATATTTTTGCACATGCTCAACCATTTCACTTAGATTGTCAAATTTATTGACATACAATTGTGCAAAATAGCTCTTGTTTACTGTTTTAATTTTCTCTTTACTGGTGGTGAATTCACCCTTTTCATTTGTGATACTTGGAACTTGGTTTTCTTGTTTCTTTTCTTTATTCAAATAACCAAAGGTTTCTCTATTTTTTTTTCCATAAAAGCAGCTCTTACTTTATCAGTTCAATAGTTTTCACAATTTAAATTTTATTAATTTCTCCTTTGGTTTTCAGTATTTCTAATTTGGTATTTAATTGGGGGTTTTTAATTTGTTCTTTTTTTATCTTTTTAGTTACATGCCCAATTCATTGATATCCTATTGCTCTATTTTATTCCTGCAAGCATTTAGAGATATAATAAAGACCACTTTTGCTGCATCCCATAAGTTTTGTTATGTTGTCTCATTATTGTTATTCTCTTGGATGAAGTTATTGATTGTTTCTATGATTTGTTGTTTTACCCACTGAATCTTTAGGATTAGATTTTTTCCAATTAATTTTGGTCTATCATTCCATTGCCCTTTGTTACATGTAATTTTTTATTGTATCACAGTCTGAAAAGCATGCATTTAATATTTCTGACTTTCTGCATTGGATTGTGAGGTTTTTATGCCCTAATACATGATCAATTTTTGCATAGGTGCCATGCACCACTGAGAAAAAGGTATATTCCTTTCTATCCCTATTTGGTTTTCTCCAGAGGTCTACCATATCCAAGCTTTCTAAAATTCTATTCACCTCCTTAACTTCCTTCTTGTTTATTTTGTGGTTAGAGTTTTTTAATTCTGATAGGGGGAGGTTGATGTCCCCCACTAGTATTTTTTTTTCTTTTTCTTCCTCTATCTTCCTTAACTTCTCTAACAATATACCACTGGGTGCCTATATGTTTAGTAATGATATAACTTCATTTTCTATGGTACCTTTTAGGAGTATGTAGTTTCCTTCCTTATCTCTTTTAATTAGATCTATTTTGCTTATGCTTTGTCTGAGATTAGGATTGCTACCCGTTTGTTTGTTTGTTTGTTTGTTTTTAATTTCAGCTGAAGCATAATATAGTCTACTCCGGCCTTTTACTTTTACTCTGTGTGTATACTTTCTGCTTCAAATGTGTTTCTTGTAAACAACACATTGTAGGGTTATGTTTTTTTTTTTAAATCAATTCTGCTATCTGCTTCTGTTTTATGGGAGAGTTCATCTCATTCATGTTCACAGTTATGATTACTACCTGTGTCTTTGTATCTATTTATTCACCACCATTTGTATTTTTATCTCTTTTCTCCCCTTCCCTCCTCATTGGAGTTTTGCTTTTGACAACAGCTCTCAATCTGCCCTCTTTTCTATCATCCTCCCTTTTCTTTCTCTTTTACCTTAGTACTTCTTCATTCCCTTTCCATCCACCCCCTACCTTTTCTTTCCTCTTTCCCCTCCTACTTCCTATAGGATAAATTAGATTTCTATACCTAACTGTTTCCCTTGTTGTGTCAAATCTGATAAAAGTAAGATTCAATCAATGCTCATTTCCCTATCTTATTTCCCTCTACTATAATAGGTCTTTATGTCTCTTCATGTGATGTAATTTACTCTTTTCTGCCTCCTCCTTTCCTCTTCTCCCAGTACAATCCCTTTTCACCAATTAATTAGATTTTTTTATCATCACCCCAAAGTCAACTTATACCCACTATCTCTATATTCCCTCTTGCAAATGTTGTAATAAATATACAATTCTCAAGAGTTACATGGGTCAACTTCCTATGTGGGGATTTGGCCTTATTGAATACCATGTTTCTATTTTCTTTCCTGTTTACCTTTCTTTGCCTCTCTTGAGTCTTGTTTCTGAAGATCAAATTTTCTGTTAGGTTCTTGTCTTTTCATTAGGAAGCTTTGGAAGTCACCTATTTAATTGAATGTCCATCTCCTCCCCTGAATGATTGTGCTCAGTTTCACTGGGTAGTTGAATCTTGGTTGTAATCCAAACTCCTTTGCCATACAGAATATGATATTCCAATCTCTCTGATCTTTTAATGTAGAAGCTGCAAGGTCCTGCTTAATCCTGACTGTGATTCCACTATATTTATATTGTTTCTTTCTGGCTACCTGAAGTATTTTAGAACCAATGAGAGGAACCACTAGAAAGAAGAAACAAAACAAAACAGCAAAAGAAAAGGAGAGTTAATAGTATGCTTCCATCTGCATTCTTACTCCAAAGTTCCTTCTCTGGATGTGGATAGTGTTTTCCATTGTTAGTCTTTTGGAGTTGTCTAAGATCCTTGCATTGCTGAGAAGAGCTAGGTCTATCAAAGTCAGTCATCCCACAATGTGGCTGTTACTATGGACAATTTTCTCCTCATTCTGCTTATTTCACTGTGCCTCAGTTCATATAAGTCTTTCCAGGATTTTAAACATATTGTAAGATTATGATTCTTAATCCACTCTACTACCCTCTTCTGTTATATAAGAAAATTCATCCCATTCACATTCACAGTTATTATTACTACTTTATCTTTCTCTTCATCCTATTCCCTTTCCCCTACCATTTATACTTTTATCTCTCCTTTCACCCTTTCCCTCCTCACCAGTGTTTTGCTTGTGATCACCACTTCCCTCAGTTTGTTTCCCTTCTGCCAGCCCTACTCTCTTTTCTTTTCTATTTCCCCTACTACTTTTACCCTCCTTTTTGCCCTCCCTTCTATCTACTTTCTCCCTTTTCTTTCCCATTTATCCTCCTACTTCCTTGTAGGGTATGTTAGATTTCTATAACCAATTCAATGTGTATGTTATTCTCTATTTGAAGTAAATCCAATGAGAGTCAGATTCAAACAATGCTTCCTACACTCTCCTCTTTGCCTCTACTGTTATAGGTCTTTGCACTTCTTCATGTGATTTAATTCACCCTATCCTGCCTCCCCCTTTCTTCTCCCAGTGAAATCATTTTTATAACCACTTTATTTTTTATCATCACATTAAAGTCAACTTATACCCATACCACTGTCTATGTACACCCCTTCTTAATGCCATAATAAAGATATGGTTCTCAACAATTGCAAGTGTCATTTTCCTGTGTAGAGATGTAAACAGTTTAACCTTATTGAATAACATCTTTTTTTTCCTTTCCATTTACTTTGTTATGCTTCTCTTGAGTTTGTATTTGAATATCAAATTTTCTATTCTGCTCTGTTTTTTTTTCATCAGGAATGATTGAAAGTCTCATATTTCATTGAATGTTCATCTCCACTTCTGAAAGATTATGCTCAGTTTTGCTGGGTAGTTGATTCTTGGTTGTTTTTCACTTATTTAACTTACATCTTAACCAATTTGAAGATTGATTCTTTGGATTAATTTTTTAAAGGGCATTAGCTATGTATATTACATTAGTTATGCATATTACATATTTCTTTCTTTCTTAATATTTCTCTTTGCTTCCTTTTGTATGATGACATTAATTATTTTAGCAGTCTATATTTTGTTTACTAACTTCTATAGTCTTTTATTTTACTCTGATATTTTTCACTATGAGGTTTATTTTCTTATCTTCATTACTCTTCATTTACTTTATTTGACATATTTACTTGTTTTAAAATGATCAATATGAATTTATTTTAGTCCTACTCACTCATTGAATCACTTTGTCTGATTGTATCCATCAGATCAGAAAGAACAGAGAATTAAGATTTAAAGACCATATAATTAATATGTATACTACATGTACTCACAGATGTACATGACATCAAAAAAGATATCAATCATTTCTTGTGATATATAAAGGTATATCATTGATACATAGACCATGGAAGAAAAAGAAACAGTAGAAAGAGAGAGACATAAAGAGACACAGAGTACAGAGACAGAGAGCTCTAGATCAATAGCATTAATGCATGTTTATAGAAATATTTTGAGTACTATCTTTGCAAAAATGTCATAGAAATATAACCTTAAATATAAAAAAATTACTAGGTACCAACTGGAATTATATAGGAATTGTAAATATAGTTAAAATAAAAAATAACAGTATAAAAAAATACAGAGCCACATTATTACATCTACATTTATATTAAAAGCCTTCTTCAAAATAAGATTAACAATTAGGCTTCTGAATACATTATCATAAGGAATTACTTAGTGAGGATATTTCCCTAAATATAAAAATACAATGTTAAAAAATTTATCCAAGATAATAAAACAATATGTATAAAAAGATGGTAGTCAATCCCGGTTATCTTGGCTTTGAAACAAAGTTACTATGTACCCAATGCTACTACTCAATATTACTCTGTGGAAAAACACACATAACCACCCTCTTCTTCCCAATAATCTTATAAAGCATAAACATAGGACTTTTTAAAATGTGAAAAAAATTATTCAGTACAAAACAAAAGTTAACATTTATATACTAGGGAAAGAATTTATGCTTTCCACTATATACAGAACAGCAAAGTTGATTCCTTTCCAGACTATTTGCCATGTCTCAAAATGCATGTGATATTAAGAATGCAAGAAAAAAATTAAAAACATAAACAGAAAGTGAAGGAGGAAATATCTTTCTGTCATTCCATACATAGACCTAAGAAAATCAGAAAATTAATTTTGTAATATCTTCAGAACAATAGCAAGATAAAAGAACAACATAAAAAACAACATTATATCTACAGTACAATAGAGACAAGGCTGATTTTTTAAAGGAAGTATTTTTCAATATAACTACAAAATGCTTAAAACAGCTGGGAGCTAATCAATATTGCTGAATTATAGAGTTTTATTGTTTTATTGTTTATTTGTTTTTGGAGAATAGATAAACATAAACAATCTTTAAAAAAAATATGGAACAATTAGTGGAACAGAGCAGATACATAATATACAGAAGTAAACAGAAACAGTAGCATATTGTCTGAAAAACCCAAAGAAAATGTTACTGGGAGAAGGACCCACTATTTAATAAAAAAAAATTCTGGGAAAATTTGACAGTAGTCTGGCAGAAAATAGATTTATACCAAAACCTTACACCTTAATCTAAGATGTTCAAATTGATTGGTGGCCTAGATAAAAAAGACATAATTTAAAAGCATAGAAGAGCTACTAAGAAATTTTAACTTTGAATATTATGATAGGGGAAGAGTTCATTACTAAATGAATTTTAAAGGGGATTAAAACTACAAAATGAAAAATTTCTACAATATCAAATTTTAAAGGATTTTATACAACTGAATTAAATGTAATAAAATATAGAAGAAAAATTTGTTTTTTTTAAATTAATTAATTAATTTTTAATTTTAAACATTCACTTCCATAAGATTTTGAATTCTAAATTTTCCTCCCATCTCTCCCCACCCCTCACCCCAAAATGGCGTGCAATCTGAAATAGGCTCTACATATACATTCATGTTGAACCTATTTTCACATTAGTCATGCTATATAGAAGAATTATGACCAATGAGAGGAACCAAAAGAAAGAAGAAATAAACAAAAGAAATGAAAAAGAAGGATCAAATTATATGCTATGATGTGCATTCAGACTCCATAGTTCTTGTTCTGGATGTGGACAGCATTTTCCGTCATTAGTCCTTTGGAGTTGTCTTGGGTCCTTGTATTGCTGAGAGGAAATGAGTCTGTCAAAGTTGGTCATCCCACACTGTGGTTATTACTATGTACAATGTTCTCCTGGTTTGGCTCACTTCACTCAGCATCAGCTCATCTAAGTCTTTACAGGTTTTCCTGAAGTCTATTTGCTCATCATTTCTTACAGCACAATAGTATTCCATTACATTCATATTTTACAATTTGTTCAGCCATTCCCCAACTGATGAGCATCCTCTCAATTTCCAATTCTTTGCCACCACAACAGAGCTGCTATAAATATTTTGATATATGTGGATACTTTTCCCATTTGCATGATCTCTTTGGGATATAGACCTAGAAGTGCTACTGTTGGATTAAAGGGTATGCACATTTATGTAGTTCTTTGGGCATAGTTTAGAAGGAAAACTTTTAACTGAAGGAAAAAAAATAAATTTTGCAACAAGTTTCTCATATTAAGGTTTCATTTCCAAGTTATATAAAGAATTGATTCAAATTTATGACTATGATTCCTTTCTTCCCACTCACTAGTTTTTGAAGGAAGATATCCAAGCTATCAAAAATGATATGAAAGCTGGTCTATATCACTTACAATTAGAAACATTCACATTAAAGAACTTTGAGGTTTCACCTCACCTGTGAGTCTGGAAAGATACCTAAAGAGGAAAATGACAACTATCAGTGGGGCTGTGAAAATGACACAATAGTCCATTACCTCAATTCTCTACATTTGTTTTCCCTCTTAAGGTGATATTGGAGATTTTTTTTCAGGCTTTATATGGATTTAGAATTAGTATTTTGGGGCATACTTTCTTCAGCCTTAGTTTTCTTACATTAGGGACAAATTTAGACAGAGCTTGACTCTGATGTCCTATACCCTCTATACCCTTCCCCAACCCTTTGCCATTGCAATGTAGCTGAGGAGAACAAAAGTTTATTGCTTTTTGCAAATGAATAGTTGGCTAATGGAAGGAATGTCAAGCATCTGCAGAGACTGTAGTAGCAGAAAAATTCTTATGTCTCAGAACACAAAGAAGTAGTTCAATTTGAGTGTCACAAGTGAGAAGTTTTGAGTGAACCTATTAGGTATAAACATTCTTCACCGTTCACTGGTGTCAACCAGACTAGAACTGGTCTCTGATTTGTGTGTGACTGTTGCCTAACAAAGCAGCCGAGAGACAGGAGAGTCAGGAATCACATAGAACTTTAATTTCAAAAAGAGGAAAACAGGTTTGCAAACCAAAGTCTTCCTGAGAAGGAGGATTTGTGGCTTGTAGTGGGGGTATGTTTTTTAAGCATGAAAACTACAAAAAGGTGGCACCCAACACCATAATTCTTAGGTACTGATTAAACAATTCTCACTGCAGGCCCATGCATGCAGGCATTTTGAGGACAATACATGCATTCTTAGGTCCTGTAGAAACAGTTCCTAAGTTGATTGTCTTGTTTTTTTCCCCCTTGCAATTGGGGCTGTGAGTTGCCAAGGGTCACAGAGCTAGTGAGTGTCAAGTGTCTGGGGCCAGATTTAAATTCAATTTCTCTTGACTCCAGAGCCAGTGCTCTATCCACTATACTGCATAGCTGCCCCAATTGTCTCAAGTTTTAAGGGTCATTGAGCCTTGTGATCATTCAGAAGGATACAGAACTTGAATTAGAATGGGGAAGAGGAGTGCAGTGCCTGGTTCACTTTACTTTTAGCATTTATAAGCACAGGAATTATTCAGAGTGTCAGATGTGATTGATTGCTTTCTGCTCCAGCACATCAGATGTAGCTCTAGTTCTCAGGCTAGAATCTCCTGGGAAATAGCTCCAACAAATCTACATAGTATTTGATTAATATAAACATCATAAATCCCTCAGTGAACACCTGGTGCTGGTCAAAGCAATAAATTTTGCCAGAGTGAGATCATGCAGAGGGTGAGTGCAAAGGATTCTTGTTATGTCAAATCCAAGCATGGCTTGCTTGCTGGGACTTTGCTTGCTTGTTGGGCCTTACCTCTGGAAAACAGGGTGTCTCCTAACATCTTGACACTGATGCTGCTGTTACTTTTTAGGCTTCTTGGTTTCTAGTCTTTCTTGATAGCTGTAATTCTTTTGCCTGTGGACTTTAAAGGTTCTCTTGGAGTTTCTGGAAGAGCTCATAGGTAAAAGAGAAAGTATCTATTTCTCCATCTTACTAGACATGTGAACTAGATGCAACTATATTTTCTCCCTAAGTACTACTTGGTCTGAACCCCATAAATTCTGATTAACTGTCTCATTAGCAATTTATTTTTGTATATTATATATAGTTTCCATTATTTATTCTTTATGAATAAATACTTTAGGTTTATTTTATTTAGGTATCATTCAGGATTCTTTGAAAGATGTAACAAAAGAAATATTCTTGTTCTATAGCCTTGCAATTAAAAAAAAAGTGAGGCATAAAACTTGGATAACTATGCTCAGCAAAGACAATGGCTCTTTTGGTAGGGAAGATCCATTGCAGAGTTCAAGTGAGAGGGATTCCTTGTAGATTGTTATGCCCTCCAGACACCCTTAAATATAGATGACATTTTGCTGAATACATAAAATTCCAGGATTTCAGAGGTTCCTAAATATATCTTTCAAAGTAATATAGTTTATGTAACTACACAGGAAAGAAAAAGGATTAAGATTATCTGTTGGGCAGATTTTAACACTCATTTAGTTATGCATCCTATGGAGCTTGTTCATCAGTCTAATTTCTGCCAAACATTGTAAAAGATTTTCATTCACAAAGATCATAACAAAGTTTTTTTTCTCTCTTTCTTTTTTAAAATACTTTGGTTTGGGATAATTGGCCTACATGGGGAATTCATGCCCTCAAATTTTAATATGACATTTTAGATTTCCAGTCTAGATATTTCAAAAAAAATTGAAGTATATTTAAGACTTTGGTGCTGATTTTATCATCTGTCTTGCTATTAACTATAATGTTGAGAATTTGCACTAAGAAAAGATTTTTTTTCCCCTTTAGACTTTAGTTAGTTGATTGATTTCATGTTTTATTTCACCTAATATCACCTTCGGAGTAAGGTTTTTTTTAAAATATTACTTGTTTTGTGATTTTTTTCTCACTGGGTATTAAAATTTTTTGGTGACTTGGTGCTCGATAAAAAGCCATGTGAAGAATTCGCATAAAACCAATTCTATCTGTTTCCACCTTTTTTATGATATGATATGGACACATATTAAAAATATTAACTTTTAAAGTCAATTTAATGTGTATCCTGGGTTGCCTGATTTATAGGTCAGTGATCTGTACTGAAGTATTTTCAGAATGTAGGGTATTGATATTTCTGATTTGTAAAAACGTATCTTGTCTTCTTGTTGTATCAGACAAGGAAACAGCCCCTCTGTCATCTTCTATATCAAACTGATAATTATACCTCAAGTAGAGATGTTTTGCAAATCTTTTTATTAGAATCATAAAAGCAATTCCATTGAAATTTCTGGGTTATTTTTCCCCATGTTATCTCTAGATACCAATTGGCCAAAATTTCAGGGTTCCTTCAGGACTTCCATATTTATCATAATATTCTGAGGGCAAAAGCAGATTTTTAGTACATCACCTTCACTGATACTCACTTATTTTTCCATTTCTAAGAATGCATGATAGGCTGGTGTCTGAGGCAATCATCATCATCATCATCATCATCATCACCATCATCATCATCATCATCACCATCATCAATCATCTTCATTTCACTGATTTTTTTTTCCTTGATACAACCTACAAGAACATGATACTCATCTGGCATAAGATAACAAATTGAAATTTTAAATAAATAAGAACTGTATCAAAGCAGATATCCTTGAAGAGACCATACAATTCCATTTAAAAAAAAGTATTGGATTAGAATCAGAATATCTTGTTTCAAATGCCAGCCTGGTAGCTTGCTATCTGAGTTACCTTGTACATGTATCTGGTTAACTTCCTCATCTTAAAATTAAGAGATGGGACAACATATCATCTAAGGGTGTCTTTTAGCTCCAGTAATAATACTAATAGAGACATTATTATTCTATTACATATAATAATTATTATTATAATTATTACCATCGTGTATATGGTACTTCAAAGTTTTCAAGGAACTATATACTCATGCTTGCATTTGCATATACAAAAAAAGAGTGTTTAGGAAGTGGGCAAGGTCAAGATGGTGGAAACAAGGCAGTAATTCAACCTTCTGAACACCTTTAAATAATGTCATAAAATAATTAATGGAAGAGTAAAACCCACAAAAGGATAAGGTGAAATAATTTTCTAGTCAAAGACAAGTTAGATAGTAAGCAGAAAAGGTCTGTCCCCCCTGAGTGAGAGAAGAGTGCAATCTGGCACAGGCCATGCCAGAACAGATCTAGTGTTCTGGGCAAAACAAGAGCAGACCTTTGGAGCCACTGAATCAGTAGCTGTGGCAGCTGCTGCTTTTGGAGCTCTCAGCCTACATATGGTAAGGGGGTCGAACATCTTGTCACAAGGAAATTACAGGGGTGTCTTTACTAGCATTGAGGAAGTGCTCTATTGCTTTGCCCATACTTGGATCCAGGTCACAGTCCTGGTTGGCAGTCCTAGGGCAAGGAGAACACTAACATACAAGAGCTTGTGGCCACAGTGGAGTATGCACCATCTTCATAGTTTCAGGGCAGAAAAGAGCACTTGTGGGGGCTCACAGACCAAAGCGTGGGCCAGGAGAGACCTCTCCTTAGATCATATCACCTTGGAAAAACTGAAAACATACAGGTACATAGAAGTATCTCTGAAAACAGCTGCACAAAACTCTGAAGTTTGGGACAGCTCAACCTCCAACCTGGAAACAGAGGCCTACTTTAACAAAAGAGTTAATAGTCAAGAAATAAGCTGGGGAAATGAGCATACAACAGAACAAAATTCTCACCATAGAGAATATCTGTGGTGACAATGAAGATCAAAACACACAGTCAGAAGAAGATAATATAGTCAAAGCTCCTACATCCAAAGCCTCCAAGAGAAATATAAATCAGTCTCAGGGCATGGGAGACCTGAAAAAGGATTTTGAAAATCAAGTAAGAGAAGTAGAAGAAAAACTGGGAAAAGAAATGAGAGTGATGCAAGAAAATCCATGAAAAATCAGGATAACACAAGATTTAGCAGCTTCTACACTAAGGGACCAGAGGGTATGGAATATGATATTCTGGAGGCAAAGGAGATAGGACTACAACCGATAATCATCTACCCAGCAAAACTGAGTATAATCCTTTAGGGTAGACAATAGAAGTGATCTTTTAACTCTAATATTCTGCTTCTAAACAGAGTGATTATTACCCCAAAACATGGTCCCTTTGATACCTTAAAAACATAGAAAAGAAAATGTACATTTTTTTCATGTCATTCTTTTTTTTTTTCTAAGGCAATGGGGGTTAAGTGACTTGCCCAGGGTCACACAGCTAGTAAGTGTCAAGTGTTTGGTCTGAGGCCATATTTGAACTCAGGTCCTCCTCACTTCAGGGCCAGTGCTCTTTCCACTGCAACACCTAGCTGCCCCCTTTCATGTCATTCTTGGTTAAATTATGTTTTGTTTACTAAATTCAATTTTGTAAATGATTGAGTTACTACATTGCTGAAGTACCCTAAAGGTTAATCATGCAGTATGCCAAGATGTTTAGGGTTTATATACACCATAATTTAAAAAAAACTTCTTATCCCTCTCCAAACCCCATTCACTTCTTTAAAAACAAAAGAAAAGACATTAAACTTAACCATATAATGAGTAAAGCATTTGTTAGAATTTAATGCATTTGTATTTCATTGTTTCTCCAAGCTCAATTAACTTTATCATGGAATTAATTGGAAGTCCAAATACTGAAATAGAGCTATGATCTTATAAGTGTAGATGTTGCTTCCATTGATATTGATTTCAATCCATCCCAAATGTCTTATTTTCTTAAATGTTTGTCAATATCATTCCATAAATTCACTTTAGAAAGAGTTCACAAAATATGTTGGAGTCAAGTCAATAAATACTTATTAACCACTGAGTATGTGCCAGGCATTTTACTTAATGTTGAGGATAAAATGAGGCAAAAGTTGGTTCATGCTCTCATAGAGGTCACAATCTCATGGAGGAGGTCATATTATCACACCTCCTAATTTACCACCACGATACCTTCATTTTGTATTTATTTTGACTTCTGCAATAGTGGTAATTATGGATTTATTTGGCTCTCCACCATGATCTGGTGACTCTGTCCACTAATCCTTCACCTTTTCATATCTCTTTTCTGTGTTATCCATTTGATGGTAAGTTTTTTTTAAGGTCAGGCACTATTTTTCTAGTAGAGTCCAAGTTAAAGGTGAATCTTCTGTAGATGAAGAAGCTCTTTTCTATTTTTTTAAAATTTGTACCCCCATGACTTAGCACAGTGACTGGCACATGGTAGGTGCTTTATAAATATGTATTGACTGGCTGACAAACAAGAGCATTTGAAGCACTTCTTCATCTACAGAAGATTCACCTTTAACTTGGACTCTTCTAGATTTCTTTTATAACAGTGATGGACAGTTTTTGTGAACATTCATTTCCCTTTTGATTCCTCATCTGATATTTATGATTAAAAGTGTGCTGAATAGTATTATTTCTGTTATGTTCTAAAAAATCTTGAATCATCTTGACGAATGAATAAGAAACAACTTGATGGAAGAGATACTTTCAGGTATCAAATCAAATGAGTTTTCATTTATTTTTTTTTCATAGTCATCAAAGAGTAAGCAAAATTGGATCTTGTATTCTCTACAACTTGAAATTAAATGTGTATGAAGTCCAGTGTAGAATATTACTTTGGGGAGTCTATCTAGTTCTTACCGGTACTCTTATTTAAGATACCCTTAATGTAAGTGTATAAGATCCTCATAAAATATTATATAGATAAAGAAATAATCTAGGTGTGATGTTCTGTCATGTGTTTCAGGTTTTAGTTTTAAGTGGTTTTGTTTTCATATTGATTTTAATAAGGGCTGAGATTTTTACATTTTTTTATTCACCTCCTTCAGCAACATTATTAAAAGATTCTTTAAAGTCTATACAGGTATGTGGCCTCTAGCAGCAATGTCCTTTATTAAAACTTGATCCAATCCAGCTGCTTTTCCAATATCTGTTTCCTTTAGTAGTATTCATGACATAATTTTACAAGCATATCTGGGATGGTAATTTTTAGAGACCAGTTCTGGTGGATCATATTTTCTTCATGATGAGAAGTATTTGTTTAAAAAAGTTGTAAGTCTTTTTATTGTACGAATTATGAAAAGTTCTCTAAATATTTGATATTTTTACCTACTAAAGTAACCAATATGATATTTCATCAGTGTAATTACTGACATAATTATGAAGATCACAGACTCTCTCTTCCTTAGCAGTTGACCTTCAGGAATTGCTGGTGGACAAAATTTTAACTCCCAAAAGTAAGATTTCAGGTGAATTACTTCTCTGAATTTAACTACGCTGATCTTGAATGACAAGCAAGTATTCTGTATATTATTTTTTGGTGATTCAAACAATAGCAGCTGCAGAAGTTACTCAGTGATGTGACTGCAGTGCGTTTCACTCAATGGCTATCTATAACCTGATCCTATAGTTCCAAAGGTCTAAATTGTGGTTGTGACATTTTACAAATAATATTTGTGTTCACAATGGAACCTAAATCATTGCTGCAGCTGGTATGGGAAGTCTGAGCCTTTTTTGAAGATTCTTTTAAAAGAAAAAGGGAATATATGAATGAGAAGGAGGATATATAATTTGCATTCACTATGGCAAAAGGACTGGAAATCAGTCAGTCATCATTCAAAGTTATTAACAGTCAGCAATGCTTCCACAGTTCATGTGTATATGGAACATTAATCATGCATTTGGTTAATCTAACATAGTATCCAGACTAATTTATCAGGACATCGAAATAATAGCTTTTGCTCCATTTCTTCATTGCCATGAGGACATGCACAATAGACTCTATAGCTATACAGTATCTCTTTTAGAGCTAATTGAAAAGAGATGATACAATTAACCTGCTTCTTAGCAAAAAGCATTAACACAATGTAAAAGTCTAATCACAACGAAAGTGGTTAACTTTGGAAAGAAATGTGGTGAATAATTCAAAATCATCTGGTTTTCTCACATAAAGTAAATTAAAAGAAAAAATGTTAGTTACCAGAGTGAATGTAGAAATTAGCCTATTACAAGTTGAAAATCTTCACTTTATTTTTCAGTAGATGACATTTCACACACTTCAAGAAATGATTTAACACAATGGCTTATGGTACTTAGGTGCAAGACAACAGAGCTAAGGAGGTGGTCATACTAAGAATGAGTTGTAAAGAGAATCCGTTTACAATATAAACTGTGCTGTTATGAAAATTGAAACCTATTCTTCTGTGTAGGTTTGCATACCAATCATGCCGATAAACTATCCATCCAGTTTCCCTTAATAAATTCCATTAAACATAAATTATTTTAGAGGTGATTGATTCTTAATTAAGTAAATTGTCAAAGATGTCCTGGAGTTATCATTCATTTTCTCAAAACAATTAACTAATTCCTACTATTAATGTGTTTTGTTAATTAAAATGTTCATATTTCATGACTTCTTTTAAAAAAAAAGTTTATGTTTTAATTCCCCCAAATTAAATAGAAACTATTTAGATTGTGGGCAGCTAGGTGGTGGATTGGGGAGAGCACTGGGCTGGGAATCAGGAAGATCATCTTCAAATCCAGCCTCAGATACTTACTAGCTGTGGGACCCTGTGCTAGTCAATTAGCCCTATTTGCCTCAGTTCCTCATCTACAAAATAAGCTGGAGAAGGAAAAGCTAACCACTCCATTATCTTTTCCAAGATAACCCCACATGGGTTCATGAAGAGCTGGGCATGACTGAAACAATATAACAATATAAAGAATAACAACAAAAACAAACTCTGCTTTCACATCTGGAGTGGCAAATTAGCAACAAAGTACTAACTAGGAGCTATCGAAATAGGCTGCAGGCATAAGTTAACAATAAATATCCTTAACTTACATGTTTAAAAGAAAGAGGATCTACTTGTGCTTAAACAAATAGTGAAAGGCTGAAAGATACTATTTACATATTTTGGCAGAAAAGATGTGGGGGTAGAAAGCAATATCAGGTTTCCAAATAGGTACAGAGCTTCTTAGAAATGGCTGGTTCAAAGGAAATATATCAATTATAAGGTAATGTAGGGAAGAGCAGAGGCTATGACTTGAGAAGCTGTCATCATTTTGGAGGAATTCATTATAATAGAGTAAAAGAGATTCAGATAATTTTATTTACACTCTATATTGAATTCTCTATTACTTAACTTATAAAATGTACTTTTGTTCTTCTTTTGGGATAATTAATCTATTGGACATAAACTTCTGGTAGAAAAATTTCCTATTTAACAAGGACTGGTGGAAGAGATAAAAAGAATGTTTTGTTTTTGTTTTAGAAATTAGGTTTGGGAATTATTAACTATAGGTCCATAAACTTAAAAATGGTAGATATATTTCAATAAAATTGTTTTACTTCTTTAGTACTATGTATTTTATTTTATGTATTTAAAAACATTACCCTGAAAAAGGTCTACAGACCTCACTAAACTGCCAAAGAGTTCCATAACAGACTTATTAATAATATCTAGTTACTTCCATATAATTTATCATTTAGCAAAATAATTTCAAAGATGTGACATGAATATGAAATTTTAATAAAATAATCAACTGAATCTGTAAACTCTTATTAGGGTTTAAATTCGTTGCTCATAAAAGGCACTTAATGTCTATTTTATTAAATTGCTCATAAGGATTTGTTTTTATCTTTTGCACTTCTATCTCTCTTGCATAGCACAATACTTGGCAAATAGTGTGTCCTTAATAAGTGTTTGTTGTTCAGTTGTTTCAGTCATATTGGACTTTTTGTAAACTCATTAGGGGTTTTCTTGGCAAGGATATAGGGTTGGTTTGCAATTTCCTTCTCCAGATGACTTTGCAGAAGAGAAACTGAGCCAAACAGAGTCAACTGGCTTGCCCAAGGTCACATAGGTATTAAGTGTCTCAATCCATATTTGAATTTGGGAATATGAGTCTTCTTGATTTCAGGCCCAGCACTCTATCCATTGTGCCACCTAGCTACCTTGTAATAAATGTTTAATGCCCATTAATTGATTAATATAGACATAATTTCCAATTGAATAGTTTACATTTTATCTATGTCAATATGTAAAATGTCACGTTGTTCTTGTCTTCAAATATGTACATCACAAGTGCTGGCTCATTGTGTTGAAAGATCTTCCTTGTTTTTTCCTATTACTGTAAGGACATCAGTTTAGCACTTTGGCTATGTACATGTGAACTTTTATCTTTGCCACATAAGAGGGCCTTCTTTTTTTCAATTATGCATATGAGTGAGGTTATCTTTCACTCCAGTTCTTCCAAATTTCTTAGATGCTGTATGATTTGGCCTGCTTCTACCCAACTTTAATCTCTCCATTGTTTTCTGTGTGATGTTCATTTTTAAATCTTTGGATAAAACAGGTCTCCATGAATCACAGATTTATACCAATATTGATAGATTATTGAAATGTAAAAATGGCTCCTTCAAGTGAGAAAATTTGGTGTACTTAAAGGAATTTTACAATTTATTTTATGGTATACATAGTATCCTACTTCTGTTTAATTATCTTTGGGCATCTGTGTATAGGGGCTTGTGATTATGACTTCTCATTGAGTCAAGTCAAAAAGTATTTATTTGGTGGCAAAAAAAAAGTGTACTAAGTGATAGAGATACAAAGAAAGGCCACAAGTAAATAGGAACTCTTATTGGATATCATCTTCCATGATTTATCAGTGCCCTCTTACAGTTTTGTTTGTATGCTATTGTTAATTTTTTGTGAATTTTTGGCAGTGTCTTTCACTATTCTTTTCACATATAACTTACTATGATAAGAGAAATGACAGATTTATGTAGAAAATTATTTCTCTACTTCTTTTGAAGCTTTCTTGATTATATTCATAAGAACACACGTAATTATGAATTTATCATTTAAAAATTTAAACACCCATAAAATGGACTTGAATAGCAAAACAGATTAGAAACCAAAATTCAAGTATATGTTGTTTACAAGAGACACACTTGAAAGAGACAGACACACACAGAGTTAAATAAGTGTCTGGAACATATTTTATTATGCGTCAGTTGAAGTAAAAAAGGTACAGGTAACAATCGTGGTCTCAGATAAAGTAAAAGATATAGTAAAGGTAATTAAAAGTTATTATAGACAAGTAAGTAATATTATTGTGTGAGTGTGTGTATATATACATACATATCTATATATATCTGTATCTATATATATCTATATATGGAACTAATTTAAATTTATAAAAATGAAAGCTATTCTTCAATTGATAAATGGTCCCAGGGTATAAACAGACAGTTTTCAGAAAGAAGAAATCAAAGCTATCTATAGTCAAATAAAAATACTCTAAGTCATTATTGATTAGAAAAATGCAAATTAAAACAACTCTAAGGTACCACTTCATACCTATCAGAAATGACAAATGCTGAAGACAACATGGGGGAAAAAAAGGTACACTAACCAATCATTGGTGGAGTTGTGAACTTGTGTGACCATTCTGGAGAACAATTTGGAACTATGTTCAAGGGCCTGTAATATTGTGTATGCACTTTGGCCCAACAACATCACCAGGAGGTGTCTACTCCAAAAAGATCTACCCATTTGCTATTTAAGTACTTTGAGAACTTATTGTCCAAACTCCTTTGTTTAATAATTAAATCTCTTTACAATCTGAAACTGCTCCATGTCCTAGCCTAATCTCATATGATTCCTCACTTTAAACTCTGACAATAACATTCTATAACTCAAAAATTATTAGTGATCCTTATTGCTTTTAGCTTAAAACACAAATTCCTTATCTTCGTATTAAAATAGTCCCAAAGAAGGCTCCTATTCTCATTTTTGTTCTTCCTTAATTTTTTGCACATGCGGGCCACATGCTGACCAAATTGGTCTACCCATGTCCTCTTCCTCAAATTTGACATGTTATCTCCAAAACTTGGGTATTCTCATGGACTACCTCAACACTGGGATTCATTCTCCCACTCTTCTTCTCTATTAAGAATTTTTAATACACTTTTAAGGTTCAGCTTAGCTGTTATTTACTCCCACAACCCTTGCTTGGTCTATGGTCATCCTGAAAGTATTCTTCCTCCTCATATACATCTCTTCTCCCTTTCTTCTTACATTTCACTTTATATTAACCTTATCTGTAAATAGCATTCCCATTCCCAAGCCTCTGACACACATATGAGCACACACACACACACACACACACATACACACACACTCAATAGATTATATGGGGAAAAAAGGTGCTACAGTGGATAGAACATGGGTCTGGAGTCAGGAAGACCTGAGTTCAAATCTGGCCTCAGACACTGAAAAGATGTGTGAACATAGACAAGTTGTTTTATCTCTTTGTGCCTCATTTTTTACATCTTTATAATGGGGATAATAATAGCACCTATATCCTGGGATTGTTGAGAGGATTAAATGATAAAATAATTGTAAAGTGTTTAGCATAGTGCCTAGAACACACTAACTACTATGTAAATGTTAGCTATTATTATTGTTGCTTTTGTTGTTGTTGTTGTTGTTGTTATATACCTCTTAAGGACAGGGACTATGTCATTTTTGTTTTCGCTATTTAAAACCAAGTACAGAGCCTGGCACTTAGTAATCACTAAATAGCTTTATTTTGCTATTAAATTAAATTATAACAAATTGATTAATCATTATAGTTGTATGCCAAATAAATATGAATAAAGTCTCTCAATGAACACCTGAAGATCTCTTATAAATTGCAAAAACTTTGTAACAGCTATTTAGACACCTTAGATGTGTTTTTTTCTTCACTTGCTGCTGGATTTATGTCAGTATCATAAAATTTTCAGTTTGTTGGAAGTCTATCTATCAGATAAGAGCATTTGTACTCTATTACTTCTGTGATGCACCATGGATAGGATTATGACAAAAGTTTTCAATCCCTGTACTATGAAACCATGAGCTTGCCAAGAAAAGAAAACCATTTTAGCACTGCTATCCTTTTCTATCATGTCTGTCATCAGCTTCCAAAACAATTTTTAGTAGAACTTAGAGCTCTTACCCTTAAAGCATTTAAGGATTAGTTAGGCAAGACTGTAAATTTTCCCACAAATCCCATCTTACCTCTAAATTTGCTTTTTCTATCAAGTAAGTTTCCAAAAGTCAATCTGGCATTTTCATCTGATTGGCCCCAAAACAATGTAACTTCTCTTTAAAGCATTCTGGAATTCATTATGTTTGCTATTCCTCAATTAGTTTTTCCATGATTGATAAGCACTCAACAAAGTCAGTGTCAATAATTATTTGAGATACCTACTATGTTCCAGGAATTGTTCTAAGTGTTGGAAATTAAAAAAAAAAAATAACAGAAAGACAAAAATCATTCCCTGCACTCAAAGAGCTCATAATCTATTGGGGGGGTATAGAACAAGCAAAGACTTTTGTACAAACAGTCTTTATCTAGGAAAATGGGAAATAAAAGGAAATAAAGAAAAATCACTAAAATTAAGATTTCTTGCAGAGGATAAGATTTTAATTTGGACTTGAATGGTACCAGGAGGTGAAAAAGTAGAAAAGAAACATTCCAGATGTTGGGAACAGCCAGAGAAATGACCAGAAAAGATACTAGTGTCACTGAATAGAAGAGTACCTGGGGCATAAGAAGGGAGTAGAGGAGAGTCATAAAGTATAAAAATGTATGTGGGTGGCACAAGTTATGTTGACATCGGAACCTCAGAGTATTTTGCATTTGATCCTACAGATGACATGGAGCCACTGTATTTTATTGATTAGAAAGGGGGTAACATGGTCAAGCTTGCACTTTAATAAAAATCATTTCACAGTTAATTAAAGGATGGACTAGAGAGGGGAGAGACATTTGCAGGTGGACAAAATAACAGGCTATTGAAATGGTCCAGCTGTGAGGTTATGAGTGTCTATACCAGGGTGATAGCAGTATCAGAGGAGATAAGGGGATATATATGAAATATTTTGAAAGGTGAAATAGAAAGGATAGACCTTGGCAACAAATTGAAGATGAGTGATGAGAGATAGTGAGGAGTTGAGGCTGACTCCTAGGTTGCAATTCTGTGGGCTTGGTAGGATAGTGGAACTAGGGACAGTAAGAAGACAGTTTGGAAGGAGAGGGAGGTTTAAGGGGAAAGATGATGAGATCAAATTTGAACATGTTGAGTTTAATATGTATATTGGAATCCAGTTTTAGATGACTGAAAGACAATTGGAGATGAAAGAGTGGAAGTCAATAGAGACACTAGAGTTGCACAGGTAAATTTGAGAATCATCAGCATAGAAATGATAATTAAATCCATGAGAGTTAGAAAGGTCACCAGGTGACCTGTAATAGATACAGAAAAGAGTATCCATAACAGAGCCCTTTGTATCACCCACAGGTAGTGGGAATGACCTGAATGAGGATCCGGCAAAAGAGACTCAGAAGGAGTGGTTAGGTTGGAAGAAGAGAAACAAGGCAGGGGGTGGGTAGCGAAAAACTAGAGTGATGAGAATATCAAGTTACAAAGGGTCATATACAGGGTCAATACCTACAGAGAGTTCCAAAATGTAGATTAAGAAATGTCCATTCTATTTTAAAATCTGATCATTGGTGATATTGGAAAAGGTAATTTTGGTAGAATGATAAAAAAATGGATTATATGGGCTCTAGCAGAAAGAGAGAAGAAATACAGTAGAAACATCTTTTGTAGATAGCCTCCTCAATGGCATTTACCCTAAAGGAAAGAAAATATATGGGATAATAATAGGCTGTAATGATCATGAGAGGGATTTTTAGAATGGAGGAGACATGGATATTTTTGTAGGTGGTAGAAAAGAATCTAATAGATAAGGAGATATTGAAGATAAGTAAGAACATGGGGAAAACAGGCAAAGCAGTTTTTTGAAGCTGAAGGATCTCTGGAAATAGATGGGAAGAGTGTTCTGTTGGGAAATATAATGGGTATATAGACAAAGAACATCAATAATTGTATTTGAAAATTAATAAAGAAAATTAATGTCATTATTTAGACATTAACCATGTCCCATTTCCCCTTTCCCATTTTATATTCTGCTTCCCAGGTGAAATAGTAAGCCTCCTTTCCACCTCAGCTGTGTAATTGCTATAAGCAGTGACAAGATCATTTGACCAAAGTGATTTCCTCTTTAACACTAGCACTATACCTGTCTGGCTGAATTCCTTAACATTAGTATACCTGTGGGAGGTGAAGTCAAAGCAGAAGACTAAGGGTGGTCACTCAGCTGAACTCTCCCAACATTCTCTCCAAAGAACTTAAAAATAACACATCAAATCAAATTTTGGAGTGGGAGAGTCAAAAATAGCTCAAGGTAAGACATTTTTTCTGGTGTAAGGATATTTAAGAGCTCAGTAGGGAAAGTCTGTGTCACTATGGAGGCCTGTCCAGAAGACATATGCAATGGTGGCAACAGCAGCCACAATAGAAGCAGCTTCAAAAAGTTCCCATCCCGGAAACAGTAAGGGTGTCAGAAAATTGGTCAGAAAGAGATTATAGGGGACTTTTTTGCTGCCACTGGATATAGGTACCACTGATTGGCAACTGTATTGTTCATATAGAGTTCTGGGTCACATGTTTAGGGTAAAGAGGAGAGCTGGTGGGTAACAAAAGAGTAGGGACCCAGGTCAAAATTTCAAACAGAAGTGTGGATTATTATTCTGGGAGCAAAGATGGCAGAGTAAGCAGTAAATCATTCTCACTCTCTCTTACTGAACTCTAAAAAAAAAAAACAGAAATTAGCTCCCCAGGAAAAATCCTGAAATCATAGATGCAGCAGAAGGATGTGGTGAAGCAGTCTTTAACATGGGAAATTTTTTTTTTAAATTAATTTACTTATTTTTAGTTTTCAACATTCACTTCCACAAGATTTTGAGTTCCAAATTTTCTCCCCATCTTTTCCCTCCACCCACCCCAAGATGGCATGCATTCTGAATACCCCTAATCTGCCCCCTTCTATCTCTTCCCCCCTTCTCTTATCCCCTTCCCTTCAATTTTCCTGTAGGACAGGATAGATTTCAATACCCCATTGCCTATATATCTTATTTCCCAGTTGCATGTGAAAACAATTTTTTTTAACTTTTGTTTTAAAATTTGGGGTTCCAAATTTTCTCCCTTCCTCCCTCCCCACCCACCCTCATTGAGAATGCAAGCAACTCAATACAGGTTATACATGTGTAGTCATGCAAAACACTTCCATAGTAGTCATGTTGTAAAAAATGAAGTATATTTCCCTTCATCCTATCCCACCCTCTATTTATTCTATTCTCTCTTTTGAACCTGTCCCTCCCTAGAAGTGTTTGCTTCTAATTACCCCCTCCATCAATCTGCCCTCCCCTCTATCATCCTCCTGCTCTCTTGTCCCCTTACCCCCTCCCATTTTCTGTAGGGTAAGACAGATTTCCATACCCAATTGAGTGTGCATGCTATTCTCTCCTTAAGCCAAATTTGATGAGAATAATATTCACTCATTCCCTCTCACCTTCCCCAGTTTCACCTCCATGGTAAAAGCCTTTTCTTGGCTGTTTTATATGAGATAATTTACCCCATTTTACCTCTCCCTTTCTCCTTCTCCCAGTATAATCCTCTCTCACTCCTTAATTTTATTCTCCAGATAACACTCCTCCATCTTCAACTTGCCCTGTGCTCTCTATCTATCTATCTATCTATCTATCTATCTATCTATCTATCTATCTACATGCATACATTTTTTTTGTTCCAACTACTCTAACACTGACAAAGGACTCATGAATTACAAATATCATCTTTCCATCAAGAATGAAAACAGTTAAACCTTAATAGGTCTCTTATTTCTCTTTCCTGTTTACCTCTTCATGTTTCCCTTGAGTCTTGTATCTGAAAGTCAAATTTTCTATTCATCTCTGATCTTTTCATCAAGAATGCTTGGAAGTCCTCTATTTCACTGAATGTCCATTTTTTCCCCTGAAGGATTATGCTCAGTTTTGCTGGGTAGGTGATTCTTAGTTTTAATCTTATCTCCTTTGCCCTCTGGAATATTATATTCCAAGCCCTGTGGTCCCTCAATGTAGAAGCTGCTAAATCTTGTATTATTCTGATTGTGTTTCCACAATACTTGAATTGTTTCTTTCTGGCTGCTTGTAATATTTTCTCCTAGACCTGGGAACTCTGGAATTTGACTACAATATTCCTAGGAATTTTCCTTTTGGGATCTCTTTCAGGAGGTGATCGGTGGATTATTTCAATTTCTATTTTGCCCTCGGGCTCTAAAATATCAGGGCAATTTTCCTTGATAATTTCTTGAAAGATGATGTCTCAGCTCTTTTTTTGATGATGGCTTTCAGATAATCCAATAATTTTAAAATTCTCACTCCTGGATCTATTTTCCAGGTCAGTTGTTTTTCCAATGAGATATTTCACATTGTTTTCTATTTTTTCATTTTTTTGAATTTGTTTTACAGTGTTTTAATTTCTCATAAAGTCACTAGCTTCCAATTGCTCCATTCTAATTTTTAAGGAAGTATTTTCTTCAGTAAGTTTTTGGACTTCCTTTTCCATTTGACAAATTTTGCTTTTAAAGCATTCTCCTCCTCATTGGCTTTTTGGACCTCATTTGCCATTTGGGTTAGGCTATTTTTTAAGGTGTTATTTTCTTCAGTATCTTTTTGGGTCTCCTTTAGCAAGCTATTGACTTGTTTTTCAAGATTTTTTGCATCACTCTCAGTTTTTCCTTTACTTCTCTCACTTGCTTCTCAAAATCTTTTTTGAGCTCTTCAATGGCCTGGGACCAATTCCTATTTTTCTTGGAGGCTTTGGATGTAGGAACTTTGACTTAGTTATCTTCTTCTGGTTGTATGTTTTTATCTTCTTTGTTACCAAAGAAAGATTCTATGGTCTGATTCTTTTTGCACTGCTTGCTCATGATCACAGCCAATTACTTGAGTTATAAGCTCTTTGTTAAGGTAGGGGTCTGCTTCCAGTGTAGAGAATGTTCTGTTCCAATCTTTGGGGATTTTGTGTAGCTGTTTTCAGAGATGCTTCTAGGGACCTGAAAATTTTAAGTTCTTTCAAGGTGCTATGATCAAGGATGAGATGTTTACTCCTTTCCTGGACTGTGCTCCAGTCTATGAGTGACCACAAGCACTCTTTTCTGTCTTGGAACTGTGAGGAGGATTCTCTCTCCACAGCCACTACAACCTTCACCATGCCAGCACTCCTCCTCACCCCAGGACTGCCACCCAGAACTGTGACCCAGATCCAATCATGGGCAAAGCAAAAGAATCCTGTACCAGTATAGATATCCCTGCAATCCCCCTCTTAACAGCCACTTGATTTCCCCTCACTCTGTGGGCTGGAAGCTCTGGAGACCAAAACTATCTGGGGCCAAGCTTGGGGAATGGGCCCATGACCACACTCTTCTCTCTCATCACAGACACAGATTTTGTCTACTGACCTTCTAAGTAGTCTTTAGTGTTCATGGTTGAGAAGTCTGGAAACCACCACAGCTGCCTGTGATTCAGTCCTCTGAGGCCTGCTCCAGGTTTGCTGAGGCCTGCTCGCTAACACTAAACTGTGTTCCTCTCCCAGCCCGGTGCAATAGACCTTTCTAATCAACCATCCAGGTTGTCTTGGGCTGGAAGTTTGTTTCACTCTGTCTTTTTGTGGGTTGTGCTGCTTTAGAATTTGTTTAGAACCAATTTTTACAGGTATTTGGAAGGGTTTGGGGGAGAGCTAAAGCAAGTCACTGCTTTTACTCTGCCATCTTGGCTCCACCCCCTTAACATGGGAAACTTGAAAGATTGCCAAGAAAAGTCCATCTCATTCAAGGAAAAGAGCAGTGTAATACAAGACAGGAGGCATCCCAGCAAGCCAGTATCAAGTCCCACCTCAACAAATGAGTAGGAGATCCTGAGCCCCAAGGTGGTGGAACAGGCAAACACCAACAGCAAGGTACCCCACATACTTTCACATAGCCAAGGGAACCAACAGACTCTGGCTCAGAGAACCACTATGTACAGGTGCAGCCCTAGACAGGCAGGCATCCTCCAGTGGCCAGACTTCCACATGCTTCAGTGTAACCCTGGAGAAATTCAGAAAACTCCAACTGGCATCAGCATATACCAACCACCATGACTGGGACCCCAGCTCAGCACCCAACCTGCTAGTACCCTACAGCCTCCAGTTGCTAGCACTTGGACAAAGCCAGCAATGAAGCCTCTGGTCCTCAGTACAAGAATCATGGGACAGTGCACTATGTGCTCCAGTAGAAAAGCTTTATTTTAAAAGCTAGGAAATAGGCAAATAAGATGAGCAAAAAAGCAAAAATGAACACTGACCATAGACTAATTGTGGGGACAGAGAAGATCAAAACACAAGCTCAAAGAGGACAACATATGTCAATATACACAAAGCTGAAACCTCAAAGAGGAACTAGTCTCAGGCCCACAAAGCCTTCTTGGAAGAGCTCAAGAAAAATTTTAAAATTCAAACAAGAGAGGTAGAAGAAGATTGGGAAAAGAAATGAGATATATACAAGACAGACTCAGCAGCTTGGAAAAGGAAGGACAAAAATTAACTGGAAAAAAATCCTTAAAAATACAATTGGTCAAAAGGAAAATGAGGTACAAAAACTCACTGAAGAGAAGAACTCTTTGAAAAGTGAAATTGGCCAAATAGAAAAGGAGGTACAAAAGCTAACTTTAAGAAAACAATTCATTAAGAATAAGAATTGGGCAAATGAAAGCTAATGACTCTGCACAACATTAATTCTATCAAAATTTATTTATTCAGTTACATACCAATCAAACTACAAAAAATGTTTTATAGAGGTAGGAAAAATAATTACAAAATTCATCTGGAAGAAGAAGAAGAGGTTGAGAATATCAAGGGAATTAATGAAAGAAAATGCAAGGCCAGATGGCCTAGCCATACCAGATCTAAAACTGAATCATAAAGGAGCAAGCATCCAAACTACTTGGTACTGGCTAAGAAACAGAGTGGTGGATCAGTGAAATAAGTTAGGTGCACAAGACACATTAGTCAATGATTATAGTAATTTATTGTTTGATAAACCCAGAGACTCTAGCTTCTGAAATAAGAACTCACTATTTAATAAAAACTGGTGAGAAAACTAGAAAACAGTATAGCAGAAACTAGGCATAGACCAAAATCTTATATACTAAACCAAGATAAAGTCAAAATGGGTACATGATTTAGATATAAAGGCCAATACTATAAGCAAAGTAGGAGAGTAAGGAATAGTTCACCTGTCAGATCTATGAAAAAGGGAAGACTTTACGATGAAAAAAGAGATACCATTATGAAATGCAAAATGGATGATTTTGATTGCATTAAATTGAAAAGTTTTTGCACAAACAAAGTCAATGCAACCAAGATTAGAAAGGAAGCAGAAATCTGGGTAATAATTTTTATAGCCAGTGTTCCTTACTAATGCCTTATTTCTAAAACATATTGTGATCTGAGTCAAATTTATAAGAATACAAGTCATTCCCCAATTGATAAATGGTCAAAGCATATAAACAGACAGTTTTCAGAAGAAATTACAGCTATTGTCATATCAAAAAACACTCTAAATCACTATGATTAGAGAGGCACAAATTAAAACTACCATGAGGTAACACATCACACTTATCAGATTGACTAACATGACAAAACAGAAAAATGATAAATGTTGGAGAAGATGTGTGTTGTAAACTGATCTAACCTTTCTGCAGAGCAATTTGGAACTCTGCCCAAAAGATTATAAAACTTTGCATACCCTTTGACCCAGCAATACCACTTCTAGTTTGTATCCAAAAGAGATCATAAAAATAGGAAAAGGACCCACATGTACAAAAAAATATTTATAGCAGCTCTTTTTGTGGTGGCCAAGAACTAGAAATTGAGGAGATGTCCGTCAGTTGGGAAATGGTTGAACAAGTTGTGGTATATGAATGTAATGGAATACTATTATTCCATAAGACATGATAAGCTGGCTGACCAGAAAAAATTGGAAAGACTTACAAGAACTGATCCTGAGTGGTGTGAGCAGAACCAGGGTAACATTGTACACAGCAACAGTAACATTGTGCCATGACCAACTTTGATAGACTTAGCTCTTCTCAGCACTGCAAGGATCTAAGACAATCCCAAAAGGCTGATGATGGAAAATGCTATCCACAACCAGAGCAAGAACTGTTGAGTCTGAATGCAGATTGAAACATACTATTTTTTTCTCTCTCTATTTTTTCTTCTTTCTTCTGGTTTTTCCCTTTGGTTCTAATTCTTCTTTACAACATGACTAATGTGGAAATATGATAATATGATTATACATGTATAGATTATATAATTGCATGCATTCTTGGGGAGGAGGAAGGGAAGGGAGGGGGAGAAAACATATACATATATACATATATACACATATATACATATATATACTTATATACATATATACACATGTATACATACACACACACATATATATATATATATATATATATAGTGTGTGTGTGTGTGTATGGATGGATGGGTAGATGTACTAGTGATTGTAGCTACAAGGAACCAGAAATATTTTTGGGTAAAGAATGGAGCCCAGAACAGAAGAGCAGTGGCCAGAATCTCTGAACATCACACCACCTTAGAAGAATTAAAAACACACAGACCCCCTGCACTAGATATGAAAAATGCAACATGAATATACCTACTTGGCAGAGTGATTCCTTACACCCAAGTAAGTAGACCTCAACTTGAACATAATGTGAACAGTGAAAATATAGACTGGAAATATGAGCAAACAACAACAGTAAATAATTTGACAATAAAAGCTACTATGGTGGCAGGTAAGGACAAAACATAAACTCACAAGAAGAAAACAATGTGGAAACAACTACAAATATCCTCAAAGAAAAATGCTAATTGAACTAATGCAACAAGAATTTCTGAAAGATATGAAAAAAAAAAGAAAAGAGTGATAGAGGACAAATTGGGAAAAGAAATGAGAATGATGCAAGAAAATTATGAAAAATATTAACAGGTTGGTAAAAGAGGCACAAAAAATACTGACAAAAATACTTTCTTAAAAAACAGAATTGGGAACATTGAAAAAAGAGTTACAAAATCTCAATAAAAAAATGATTCCTTAAAATTGGAATTAGACAAGTGGAAGGTAATTACTCTTGATACATGAAAAAAAATAAAAAGGTAAAAACAATTTAGAAATAGAAGGAAATGTGAAATATCTCATCAGAAAAACAACTAGCCTGGAAATTAGATAAAGGAGTGGTAATTTAATAATTATTACACTACCTGAAAGCCATATTCAACAAGAGTATAGACATATTTCAAAAAGTTATTCCAGGAAAGCTTCACTGATGTCTTAGCTCCAGATTTTAAAATAAAAATGGAAAGACTACACCAATATCTGCCTGAAAGAGATCCCAAAATGAAACTACCAGGAATATTATAGCCAAATTCAGACTTCCCAGACAAGGAAAAAATATTTTAATCAGCCAGAAAAAAAACCATTCAAATATTGTGAAGCCACAGTCAGGATCATACAAGATTTATTGAATTCTATGTTAAAGAAGTGGAGGGTTTGGAATGTGATTTTCCAGAAAGCAAAGGAGCTTGGATTTCAACCAAGAATGTTCTGCTCACCAAATGTGAGTATAATCCTTCAGGAGAAAAAGAAATGGATATTTAAAGAAATGCAGGACTTTTAAGCATTCCTGGGAAATAGAGAAGAATTGAAAAGAAAATTTGACATTCAAACAGAGAATCATAAAAAAGGTAAACATGGAAGAGTAATTACAAGAGACTCAATATATTTAAACTCCTTACCATCTTATATGGGAAGATGATACATGTAACTCCTAAGAATTTTATCATCTGGGCCATTAATATGAGTTTACATAAACAGAAGACATGTATATGAGGTGATTATGTTGGTATGATTTCAAAAAAAGTGAAAAATGAGCAAGAGGGATGTGCTAGAAGAAACAGGAAGGGAGAGTTAGAATAGGGATAATTTTGTCACATAAAGAAGAGGGCAAGGAGGAACTTTTACAACAAAAAGGAAAAATGTGTCATACTGTGCAATACTTGAACTTCACTTCCATCAGAAATGATTCAAAGAGGAAAGAGTACACACACACACACACACACACACACACACACACAGAGGAGTCATAGAAATATAACTTACTCAATAGGAAAATAGCAGGACAAAGGCACAAGAGAAGGGGAGGGATTTTAAAAAGGAGGGTGAATTAAGAAGGTCAGTAGTTAGAAGTGAGGAAAGACACACTAAAGAGAGAGAGATTTCCAAAAAACAAAACAAAACAAAACAAAACAAAACAAAACAAAACAAAACACAATAGGATAGAGGAAAATGCACAGTAATCATACTGTAAATGTTAATGGGATGAGTTCACTTCTAAAATGGAAGCAGAGAGCAGATTGGATCAAAAATGAGAATACAACTATATGTGGTTTTGTAGTTTACAAGAGACACAATTGAAACAGAAAGACACACACAGTTAAAATAAAAGACTGAAGGACTGATTTCAGGAGCCAAGATAGTGGAGGAAGCAGTAAATTGCTGCATCTCTCCAATACTCAACTCCAAACAACTATAAAATAGAGCCTCAAAACAAATCCTGGAACAGCAGAACCAGCAACTAGCCCAAGAAACTTGGAAGATCAGAAAGAAAGGTGCCTCTCACTCGGGTGAAAAGGGAGTACAGCACAGGAAAGGATGTATCCCAGCAAGCCAGCAGCAAACTACACCTCAGCAATCCAGCAGGAGATCCTGAGCTCCACTGTGGAGGAGCAGGCAAACACCAGAACCAATATGTCTCATATGCCTTAGCATCACTAGAGTAATCCTCAGATTACAGCTCTGAGAACCACCACATGCTTCAATGTGGCCCAGGGCAAGCAGGTATCCTCCAAGGGTCAGACCTCCACATGCTTCAGCACAGCCTGGGCCAAACAAGTAGATGCAGACCATAAAATAAAACTTTTTTTTGCCAATGAGTTAGGTGAGAGTAGGAAAGAGAGATATAAAACAATAAATTATAGAATTATAGGTCTAGAGCTGGAAGGGACATCAGAAGGCATCTAATCAAAGTTGGTTAAAGAACTTGTCCAAGGGCACTGAGATGTAGTAAAGGTCAGAGGTAGGACTTACGCTGAGATCTTTGAAGCTGGGGAAAAAGCTGATGGAGAATACTTTGAACAAAGAACTGTCTTAGTATCCATATCTGTTAATTTATATATATGAAATGAATGAAAAAAAATTAAGCACTTATCTGACAAGCACTGTGCCAAGCACTTTTGATTCCAATAACAAAGCAAAGAAATCCCTTAAGGAGTTTATATTCTAGTAGAGGGAGACACTACTTATAGGTGGTTAGTGAAGAAGGGGTATTTTTTTCAATATATTTTTATTTCATTAAGTATTTCCTAATTACATGTAATAAATTAACATTCATTTTTAAATTTGAGTTTGAAATTCTCACCTTGTGCCATTGTTGAAATGAAAAACAATTTGATATTGATTATACATGTGAAGTTATATACAGTATTTCCATATTACCCATGTTGCAAAAGAAAACCCAGACCCCTCTACAAAAAAATAAAAAGAAAGAAAGTTTTTTTTTAAAGTATGCATAAATCTGTGTTCAGAGTTCAAAGGTTGTCTCTAGAGATAAGGGTAGCTAAGTCTTTCACAGTTGATCATTGTTTTTTGATCTTCTTTGTCACCAAAGTAAGTCTGACTCTTTTTGCACTGCTTGCTCATGTTATGAACTCTTTGTTAAGGTAGGGGTCTGCTTCCAGTGTGGAGAATGTACTGTCCCAAGCTTTGGGAGTTTTGTGCAGCTGTTTTCAGAGATACTTCTAGGGACCTAGAAATTTTCAGTTCTTCCAAGGTGGTATGATCAAGAGCAAGGTGTTTACTCCTTTCCTGACCTGTGCTCTGGTCTATGAGAGATAACAAACACTATTTTCTGTCTTGGAACTGTGAGGAGGCTTTCCTCTCCACTGCCACTACAAGCTCCACCATGCCAGCAATCCTCCTCGCCCCAGGACCACCACCCAGAACTGTGACCCAGATCCAAGCATGGGCAAAGCAAGAGAATCCTGCACCAGTAAAGAGATCCTTGCAATCTACCTCTGATCAGCCACTTGATTGCCCCTCAGTCTGTAGGCCAGAAGCTCTAGCAGCAGTCACCACACTGGGGCCAAGCTAGGGGACTAGGGCTGCAATTGAACTTCTCTCTCTCTCACTGCAGACACAGACTTTTCCCACTGACCTTCTAAGTTGTGTTTGGCATTTGTGGGTTTAGAAGTCAGGAAAACGCCACAGCTGTCTGTGATTCAGTCCTCTCAGCTCTGGTCTTTTCATCAAGAATGTTTGAAAGTCTTCTATTTCACTGAATGTCCATTTTTTACACTGAAGGATTATGCTCAGTTTTTCTGGGTAGGTGATTCTTGGTTGTAATCCTATCTTCTTTTCCCTCTGGAATATCATATTCCAAGCCCTCTGGTTCCTTAATGTAGAAGCTGCAAAATCCTATGTTATATTGATTGTGTTTCACAACACTTGAATTGTTTCTTTCTGGCTGTTTGCAATATTTTCTCCTTGATCTGAGAACTCTGGAATTTTGCTACAATATTCTTAGGAATTTTCCTTTTGGGATCTCTTTCAGGAGGTGATTGGTGGATTCTTTCCATTTCTATTTTACCCTCTGGTTCTAGAATATCAGGGCAGTTTTCCTTGACAATTCCTTGAAAGATGATGTCTAGGCTCTTTTTTTGATGATGGCTTTCAGATAGTATAATAATTTTTAAATTAACTCTCCTGGATCTATTTTGCAGGTCACCTGTTTTTCCAGTGTGATATTTCACATTGTTTTCTGTTTTCATTCTTTAGGTTTTGTTTTACAGTGTCTTGATTTCTTAAAAAGTCACTAACTTCCAATTTCTCCATTCTAATTTTTAAGGAAGTATGTTCTTCATTAAGCTTTTGGACTTCCTTTTCCATTTGCCAATTTTGCTTTTTAGGGCATTCTTTTTCTGGTTGGTTTTTTGGACCTCTTTTGACATTTGGGTTAGGCTATTTTTTAAGGTGTTATTTTCTTCAGTATTTTGGGGGGTCTCCTTTAGGAAGCTGTTGAGTTATTTTAAATGATTTTCTTGCATCACTCTCATATCTCTTCCCATTTTTCCCTCTACTTCTCTTACTTGCTTCTAAAAATCCTTTTTGAGCTCTTCCCTTGCCTGGGACCAATTCATATTTTTTCTTGGATGCTTTGGATGTAGAAGCTTTGACTTTGTTGTTTTTTTCTGGTTGTATGTTTCTATCTTTGTCACCAAAGAAATATTCTATGGTCTGACTTTTTTTTTTTGTGAGGTTTGTTCGTGATCCCTGCCAATTACTTGAGTTATAAACTCCTTGTTAAGGTAGGGGTCTGCTTCCAGTGTGGAGAATGTACTGTCCCAAGCTTTGGTGGTTTTGTACAGATATTTTCATAGATACTTCTAGGAACCTGCAAATTTTCAATTCTTCCAAGTTGGTATTATAAGGGGCGAGGTGTTTACTCCTTTCCTGACCTGTGCTCTGGTCTATGAGTGACCAAAAGCACTCTTTTCTTCCTTGGAACAAGCTCAACCATGCCAGCACTCCTCCTTGCCTAAGAACCACTACCCAAAACTGTGACCTAGATCCAAGCACAGGCAAAGCAAGAAAATCCTGCACCAGCAAAGAGATCTCTGCAATCATTCCCTGATCAGTCACTCAATTCCCCCTCAGTCTGTGGGCTGGAATTTCTGAAAGTAACCCCCATCCCAGGGCCCGCACTAATATAGTTTTGTTGTATATTTCTTCCTGTAACTCCCTGAATCTCTCCTCTAAAAATTTGGATGCTATAACACTTGGAGCATATATGTTTGGTAATGATATTACTTCATTGTCTATGGTGCCTTTTAGCAGGATGAAGTTTCCTTCCTTATCTCTTTTGATAAGATCTATTTTTGCTTTTTTTTTTACTTCAACTGAAGCGTAGTATGTTCTGCTCCAGCCTTTTACCTTTATCCTGTGTGCGTCACTCTTTCAAATGTGTTTCCTGTAAGCAACATATTGTAGGATTATGGTTTTTAATCCTTTCTGCTATCTGCTTGCATTTTATGGGAGAGTTCATCCCATTTACATTCACAGTAACTATTATTATCTATGTCTTTCTCTCCATCCTATTTCCCCCCTGTTTGTGCTTTTCTTTCACTTTTCTTCCTTTCCTTCTTTACTAGTGTTTTGCTTTTGATGACCACCTCAGCAACACTGGAACTCTAGGGGTAGGATTGGGTAGTCTGGCCCCTGGTGATTGCCTGCTCACTTGGGCCTTTCCTTCCTTTCACTTTCTTTGCCTCCTTTAAGATGGATGTTTCACTATTGCAGGATGTTTCTCCACTTGGGACTTTCCCCTTGTAGCACTTCCAGAGCTTTGCTGGGGCATTGGGAGACTTGACTTCTGTACAACACCAAGGCAAGTGGTGAATTTCTGAGCCACTTTCTACTGGTTCCCCTGCCCTTACTGAAGCATTCAGGGTTCCTGGTATTGGTGTCTGCCTGCTCCACCACCTGGGGCTCAGGGTCTCTCCCTGGTGAGGTGGGGCTTTCCCCTAACTTGGTGAAATGCCTCCCATTCTATACTGCTCCCCTTACTCCAGTGGCCTTTTCCATTAGCCCCTTAAGTTAACAGGGCTACCAGACTGCTGCACCCCATATTTGTGCTGGTTTAGCTGTTCCGGGGCTTTTCCTGGGGCAATATTTTCTGTGATTTCAGAGGTTAATAAGGGATGGTGAGAATGACTTACTTCTTACCTTACTTGCTTTTCAAAATCCTTTTTGAGCTCTTCCATTGCCTGAGACAAATTCATATTTTTCTTGGAGGCTTTGAATATAGGAGTTTTCACTTTGCTGTCTCCTGGTTGTATGTTTTGATTTTCTTGTCACCAAAGTAAGATTCTATAGTCTGAGTATTTTTCTGTTGTGTACTCATGTTCCCAGCCAATTACTTGACTTTTAAAATCTTTGTTAAGGGTCTGCATCCAGTGTGGAGGGTATACTTCCCAAACTTCAAGGGTTTTGTGCAGCTGTTCTCGGAGATACTTCTATGGACCTATAAATTTTCAGTTTTTTCAAGGTGGTATGATCAAAGGAGGGGTGTTTACCACTTTCATGGCCTGTCCTCTCATCTATGATTGACCTCAAGCACTGTTTTCTGTCTTGGAGCTGTGAGGAGGATTCCTTCTTTATTGCCACTGAAGCTTCACCACTCCAGCGCTTCTCCTCACCCCAGAACCACCACTCAGAACTGCAACCCAGATCTAAACACAGGCAAAGCAAGAGAATCTTGCCTCAGCATGAGCAAAGAGATCTCTGCAATCCTTCCTCTAATCAGCCACTCTATCCCCCCCATCACTGGTAGGCTGAGAGCTCTGGAAGCAGCTGCTGCTGCCTTGGGGCTGCACCAAGGCTGGGCCAGACAATGATCATCTCTCACCTAGATCTGACAGACTTTTCCTACTGACCTTCTAAGTTGTCTTTGGTGTTTGTGGGTTGAGAGGTCTGGAAACCACCACAGCCTCACATGATTCCATCTGCTGAATCCTGCTATAGGTTTGCTACAGCTTTGTCTTTGCCATAGTGGCCCATGCTGAACTATGTGTTTCTTCCAACCCAACTCAATAGACCTTTCCCATAAACCATTTGGGTTGTTCTAGGCTGGAAACGTGTTTCACTCTATCTTTTTGTGACTCTAGAATTTGTTTTGAGTCATTTTTATAGGTATTTGTAAGGGTTTGGGGGAGAGCTCAAGAAAATCACTGTTTTTACTCTGCCATCTTACCTCCACCTCTTATTTTTTTTATTACATTATAATCTGTAAAGGGTTCATTTAACATTTGTGCTTCCCTGCATTTGGTTGTAAGCTGTTTATGCCCTAATAAAGGCTTTAATAAATCCATGCCCTAGGTTTTTTTTGAAATTACCTTGTATATCTGAGAAAAGGTAAACTCCTTATTCCCATTCAATTTTTTCCAGAGATCTATCTTATCTAAATTTTCTAAGATTCCATTCACTTCATTTAGTTCTTTCTAATTTATTTCATGGTGAAATTTATTTAGCTCTAAGAGGGGAAAGTTGATGTCCTCCACTGGTATAATTTTACTGTCCATTTCCTCCTATAATTCCTTGAACTTTTCCTTTTAAAATTTGGATGCTATGTCATTTGGGGCATAAATGTTTAGTATTACTATTGCTTCATTGTCTATGGTGCCTTTTCACAAGATATAGTTTCCCTTTTTATCTCCTTTAATGAAGTCTCTTTTTTGCTTTCACTTTGTCTGAGATCATGATTGCTACCTCTGCTTTTTTGTTGTTGTCGTTCATCTGGAGAAGAATGATAGGTTCTCTTCTAGCCCCTTATTTTAACTCTGAGTATGTCTCACTTTTTCAAGTACATTCAAACAACATATTGTCAGATTATGTTTTCTAATCTATTCTTTTATCTGCTTCTGTTTTATGGGTGAGTGTATCCTATTCACATTCGTAGTTATGGTTACTAACTTTGCATTTCCCTGCATTCTATTTTCTTCTGTTTATCTTTTCTCTCTCTTTTTATTCTCTTTCTCCTTCAAAACTTTTCTTTTTACTTCTAACTACTCCCTTCTCTTATCCACTCTCCCTTTTATCACCTCTTTTTTCTTATCCCCTAACACTGAGGGAAGGGTATTTTAATTTTCTAAGGTTGTAACATTGGTGTGTGGACCAATAGGGGAATAGATTGACATTACCTGTCCAGCATTAATTCTGGATTTTGAATAGTTTTCTGTAACAGCCAAGAAGGAAGTAAGGTGGCATTTATGGTATATTTGAGGCATAAAGGGAAATAGTGACAATATAAGTGGAGCAAAAGATATAGAAGTAATGAACAAAGTGAATTAATCACCAATAAGGGAAATACATGTGGCAGCAAGGTTCCCATGGTTGGAATTCTGGAGTAGAAAAATTCATCTTTCATGCCATGATCTATTATCCAGGAGTCAAGGGGTTTGATGTGCAAATGGACAGGAGGAGTTGCAATAATCACAAGATGAACAGATAAAGAATTAGGCTATTCTTACCCTACTTGTTTCTGTTACATAGAAAATTCAGTAGAAGAATCTTCTTTAATGGAGTCATATGTTATATCATGCCTTAAAAGGTAGCGATTGGTGGTTATTTATGATCATAAGCATGTTTTTTTTCTCAAACCATTCTATATTTTCTTTCCTAGACTTTTGTTATTATGTCTTTTTATTTTAATCTCTGTTGTTTTCTGCATTTGTTCCTCTTGTTTTGCTGCAGTTGTCCTTGTTCTTCTCTTTGGCCTTATTCTTCTTGTTCTTCTTGTTCTTCTTCTTGTTCTTGTTCTTCTTGTTGTTGTTCTTCTTCTTATCTCTGTCTCACACTGTCTCTCTCCCAACTATTGTATTAGAGTAGCCACAATATTTTCTTTCATTTCTTTCCCCCCTTTAATACATATGAACTAGTGTTTTTATGTTGTTATCTGAAACTTTATTACAAGTTGTATTTGCATGACAAAGAAAATATAAGCTAAAGAATGTCTAGAGGAGATCCCTAAGAATGTTGAATGATCTTGAGTTCATTTCGTGTAAGGGTTATTAAAATGATCTAGGTACATACTAAAATAATTAATTTTAAGAGAACTTGAGAAGTCTTGAGGCAAGGGGTTTGAATAGTGGTATAGAAATCTTTCTTTTAAGGATCTGAAAGACTCACACAGAAGGAAAAAAAATATAGTCATTCTACTTCTCCCCAGATGTCAAAATGAGTGTCAATGAGGGAAAGTTGCAAAGAGACAAGTATTTTTGAGGTCAGAAAAAATAACACCAACTACAATGGCAAGTTAATAGATTTTTGGCAAAAATAGAATGGATTTTGTTCAAAGCTTGAAATTTGGAATCTTGAGGTTTTTTGGGAAATCTAAATAAATACTTGTCAAATATATGTGTGTTGTCTAGGGAACAAATTTCATCTATGGGTTTCACTGATAACTTCATGAGCCACTTCTTAATTTGAGATTCTGAGGCTCTGGAATTCCTTGAAAAAGATTATGTTCATGGAGCAGAGGACCAAGTGCATAGACTGGACTGAATAAAGGCTATTGAGGAGTTATTCACTTGAACTGATCTACACACTGATGTGAAGAAGAATACAGATTGATGGACAAATCATTTATTATGAATGAAGCCAATGCCAATTGAACTGAGATTGGATTGGTCATATATGTAAAATTGTATTTTGTTCTGGTCCCTTTCACAACACTTCTGGACAGTATAATAAGAAAGGTTATGAGTAGTCATTACAAAGGAGAAATGACAGAGAATAAGATTGCAAAAAAAAAACAAACTTGGAAGTCATTTATAAACCATCCCAAAGATCAAAGGAGAATTATTTACAAATTATATTTTATATTAATAAAAACTGACATCTTGGTAATGTGTGATGAAGCAGGTGAAGTCATCTAGGTGTTACTTATTAAGATATTTGGTTCTATGATATGTAAATTCCAGACAAAATGCAAACCTTCATATGTCCAGACCAGCAAAACATCAAAAAGATGCTGATAACTTTGGGATATGACTTTAAAGTTTTATAGATAACTTTGAAATAATTTGGATATGTTAAGGAATAATTCCAAGGTGGCACAGAGAGGAGTTGGTCTATTTTTCTTTAAGAAATTTATAAAAGTGAGACCTCATACTCCTGCCCCTTGAGCACTCCATTTTCATAGTGTCCATACTGTCTTATACTCCAACCTCCAATCTATGGTGATATGAATTATATCCTTTGCCTCTCTCCCTCCCTTTCCTATTTCCCATGCTGCTTGCCTTCCTTCACCTTTCTATTGCCCATTCATAAACTATGCCATCTGCCTCTGGACTCCTGTTGCTACTTGTCTCTGTGCCTAATTAAAGTGTGATTACTGCCCTATTTCTGACTGCCAATCATGACTTTTCCCAGTGAGAACCCAAAGAACTGGACATGCCTGCTCTCATTTCATAATTTCATAAATTAATTAACAATTCATCCTGGATATGTCACTAGTAGATATGAACCAAGTAGAATACACAGAGAATAAATTAACAGTATGGAATGTGTCTTTTATTGGACTAAAGCCCAGATAGAAGTGTGCATAAAGTAGGCTGAAATTCAATTATTTGATCTCAAGTGAAAAAGTACCCAAGAAGTAGATAGAAATCTGTGCCAGGTAGAAGAAAATGATATGCTTTCATAGTAATATTAAAGATGTGAATTTTGGTCAACAGATATCTAAGTATTTACATGAAACTGTAAGATTTAGGCACATAAAGTGAGTTAAGGGACTCATTAAGCAAATGAAAGATGTGTGTATGTATGTATGTGTATGTATGTATGTAAGTATGTATGTATGTTTGAGTGTGTGTATTTGACCAAAAATATATATCAAAAGTAAACTTATAAAGGATTTCCAATCATCTATATTGTACTGAATGACAGTTTCCATCTTTTTCATTCTCAATTCAAGTCAAACTCAATAAAATATCTGATTCTTTATGATGAAGTATTTTGCCATGTGTTTTATGTGGCATTGAAAAAAACCTCATTATGACATGTCATTCATTGAAATAACCACCACTTGTGACTCTAGAACTAGTCCAAAAGTAATAACCAGAGGAGACTAGCAATGAAAAAAATTTTATAATTGATAAATAAAATGAACACATTTAAAAATCTGCATAGGAGCTATTTTGGAGCCAATAACAGTAGTTATATTTGCTTGCTTGCTTACTTTACTGCCACTTATGAACTCATTACTTGTAGAGCACTTGAGTATTAAAGATGCTATATAACATAAAGTTTGCTTTATTAATTTTTATACATCAAACATGAAGATCTATTGTATTATTGTTTCCCTCCATTAACTCCACAACCTTTTGCTCTTTTTCCAAGGAAGAACTTTTAGAAAAAAAAAGGATATAACCCTTAATATCTTCAATTTTATTGTCACCAAGATATTTTTCCATTGCAATCTATTAAATTAACTTATAGGCTTTCTCATCAGTAGAACAAAATACACTTATAAATAGGCATGCACACACACACAGACACACATATACATAGATTTATATGTAGATACATATACATATACATATACTTATATACAACTACGCACACACACACGTATATATGTAACATGTATACTATTTATGTATTATATGTACATATGTATATATATATTGCTGTAACATTCAGATAAATATATATAATATATATATAAAATTCTGATTTATTCTGTTAAAATTCAGTTATTTTATGACACAATGTACTTCTTTTTCCCCAAGAAGGCAGAGGTAAAATGATGTTCAATTATTTGGTTCTATAGCAAAGCTGGGGTTTAAGAGATACAACCATAAAATATACAGAATATAATAATGAGTACATCACAAATGCATAAGATCTCATGTTGAAAGACAGGAATTTTTTAACTTTATTAATTTGATTTATCAACAGTCACTTCCATAAGCTTTTGAGTTTTAATTTTTCCCCCCTCCTCATCTCCCTCCCCAAGATGGCATGCAATCTGATATAGGTTACACATATACATACCTATTAAACATATTTTCACATTAGTGATGTTGTAAGTAAGAATTAGAACCAATAGGAGAAACTACCAGAAAGAGGAAGCAAAACACAACAGAAGGAAAAAAAATAACAAATAGTATGCTTCAATCTGCATTCAAACTCTGTAGTTCTTTCTTTGGATGTTGATAGCATTTTCCATCATGAGGCCTTTGGAAATGGCTTAGATCTTTGTATTACTGAGAAGGGTTAAATCTATCAATATTAGTCATTGCACAACATGGCTATTACTGTGTACAACATTCTCCTAGTTCTGTTCACTTCACTCAGCACCAGTCATATAAGACTTTCCAGGTTTTTCTGAAGTCTGCCTACTCATCATTTTTTTTTTTTGCAGCACAACAGTATTCCATTGCATTAATACACCACAGCTTGTTCAACTATTCCCCAATTGATAGGCACCCTCTCAATTTCCAATTCTTTGTCACCACAAAAAGAACTGCTATAAATATTTTTGTACGTGTGGTTCCTTTTCCCATTTGTATGATCTCTTTGGAATATAGCCCTAGAAGTTCTATTGCTGGGTCAATGGGTATGCACATTTTTATAGCCCTTTAGGCATAGTTCCAAACTGCTCTCCAAAATGGTTGGATCATTTTACAGCTCCACCAACAATGCATTAGTGTTCCAATTTTCCCACATCTTCTCCAACCTTTATCATTTTCCTGTTTTGTCATCTTGGCCAATCTGATGAGTGTGATGTGGTACCTCACAGTTGTTTTGATTTGTATTTCTCTAATCAATAGTGATTATAGCATTTTTCATATGACTATAGATGGCTTTAATTTCTTCATCTGAGAACTGCCTGTTCATATCCTTTGACCATTTATCAATTAGGGAATGATTTGTATTCCTATAAATTTGACTTAATTTTCTATATATTTTAGAAATGAGACCCTTATCTGAGAGACTGATTGTAAAAATTATTTCCAGTTTTTCTACTTTCCTTCTAATCTTGGTTGCATTGGCTTTGTTTGTGCAAAAACTTTTCAATTTAATGTAATCAAAGTTATCCATTTTACATTTCATAATGTTCTCTATCTCCTGTTTGGTCATGAATTCTTCTGTTCTCCATAAATCTGACAGGTAAATTATTTCTTGCTTTCACAGTTTGCTTACAGTATCAGCCTTTATATCTAAATTATGAACTCATTTTGACTTTATTTTGGTAGTGTGAGATTTTGATCTATGCCTAGTTACTGCCATACTCTTTTCTAGTTTTCCCAACAGTTTTTGTCAAAGAGTGAGTTCTTATCCCAGAAGCTGGGGTCTTTGGGTTTATCAAATAATAGATTACTATAGTCATTGACTACTGTATCTTGCATACCTAAACTATTCCACTGATGGATAACTCTATTTCTTATTCAGTATCAAGCAGTTTTGATGATTGCTGCTTTATAATACAATTTAAGATGTGGAATGTCTAGGCTACCTTCCCCTGCATTTCTTTTCATTAATTCCCTTGACATTCTGGACCTTTTGTTATTCCAAATGAATTTTGATATTATTTTTTTTCTAACTCTAGAAAATAATTTTTGGCAGTTTGATTGGTATGGCACTGAATAAGTAAATTAGCTTAAGAAGAATTGTCATTTTTATTATGTTAGCTTGGCCTACCCATGGACAAATTATGTTTTCCATTTTTTTTTTTTTAGATCTTACTTTATTTATGTGAAAAGTGTTTGTAGAGGCAGCTAGGTGGCACAGTGGAAAGAACACTGGCCCTGGAGTCAGGAGAATGAGTTCAAATCCAGTCTCAAACACTTGCCACTTGTTAGTTGTGTGATGCTGGGCAAGTCACTTTAACCCCCTTGCCTAGCCTAAAAACAAAAGTGTTTTGTAATTGTGTTAATATGGTTCCTGGGTTTGTTAAGATAGGTAGACTCTGTAACTTTAAATAGAATTTCTCTTTCTATCTCTTGCTGTTGGGTTTTGTTTGCAATATATAGAAATGCTGATGATTTATTTGGGTTTATTTTATAATCTGCAACTTTGTTAAAGTTGTTTATTATTTCAAGCAGTTTTTTACTTGATTCTCTAGCATTCTCTAAGTATATCATCATATCATCTTCAAAGAGTGCTAGTTTAGTTTCTTCTTTGCCTAATCTAATACCTTCAATTTCCTTTTCTTCTCTTATTGCTAAAGCTAATCTTTCCAGTATGATATTGAACAACAGTGGTGATAATGGACATCCTTGCTTCATCCCCAGTCTTACTGGAAATGCTTCTACTTGTCCCCATTACCTATGATGCTTGCTAAAGGTTTTAGGTAGATGCTATTTATTATTTTAAGGAAGACTCCATTTATTCCTATGCTCTCCAGTGCTTTTAATAGGAATGGGTGTTGTATTTTGTCAAAAGCTTTTGTGCATCTACTGATAAAATCATGTGGTTTCTGTTAGTTTTGTTTTTGATATGATGAGTATTATGCTGATAGTTTTCTTAATATTGAACCAGCCCTGCATTGCTGGTATAAATTCTACTTGATCATAGTGTATTATTGTTGTGATAAGTTGCTGTGACTTATTTGTTAAAATTTTATTTAAAATTTTTGCGTCTATATTCATTAGAAAAATTGGTTTATAATTTCTTTTTCAATTTTGACTCTTCTCAGTTTAGGTATCAGCACCAAATCTGTATCATAAAAAGAATTTGGTAAGACTTTTTCTTCACCTATTTTCCCAAGAAGTCTATATTATGGAATTAATTGTTCTTTAAATGATTGGTAGAATTCACTTGTAAATCCATCTGGCCCTGGAGATTTTTTTTCCCCTAAGGAGTTCATCAAGGATTTAATCAATTACTTTTTCCGAGATGGGGTTATTTAAGTATTTTACTTTCTATTTTGTTAATCTGGGAAATTTATATTTTTGTAAATATTCATTCATTTCACTGAGATTGTCAAATTTATTGGCATATATTTTGGCAAAATATTTCCTAATTATTGTTTTAATTTCCTCTTCCTTGGTGTTGCATTCACCCTTTATATTTTTGGTTTTCTTCTTTTTTTAATTAAATTAACCAAATATTTATCTATTTTACTTTTTTTTTCATAAAATCAACTCTTAGTTTTATTTATTAGTTCAATAGTTTTCTTAATTTCAATTTTCTTGATTTCTCCTTTTGTTTTCAATATTTCTAATTTGGTATTTAATTGAGGATTTTTAATTTGTTTTTTCTTTCTAGTTTTTTTTAGTTGCATGCCCAATTCGTTGATTTCCTCTTTCTCTATTTTATTCATGTAAACATTTAGGGATATAAAACTTCCTCTAAGAACTGCTTTTGGGGCAGCTAGGTGGTACAGTGGATAGAGCACCAGCCCTAATCAAGCTTCAGACCAAACACTTGACACTTATTAGCTGGGTGACCCTGGGCAAATCATTTAACCTCAATTTCCTAAAAAAAAAAAACAAAAACAAAAACTGCTGCTGCTGCATCCCATAAATTTTGGTATGTTGTCTTATTATTGTCATTTTCTTCAATGAAGTTACTGATTGTTTCTATGATTTGTTATTTGACCCATTCATTTTTTTAAGATTAGACTATTTAGTTTCCAATTATTTTTCAGTCAATCTTTCCATGTTCCTTTATTACATATAATTTTATTGCATCATAATCTGAAGAGGATGCATTTAATATTTCTGCTTTTCAGCATGGGATTGTGAGGTTTTTATGCCCTAGTACATAGTCAATATTTGTGTATATGCCATATAACTCCAAGAATAAATATTCCTTTCTATCCCCATTCAATTTTCTCCAGAGGTCTATCAGACCTAACTTTTCTAATATTCTATTCACATCCTTAACTTCTTTCTTGTTTATTTTGTGGTTAGATTTATCTAGGTCAGAGAGGAGGAGGTTGAGGTCCCCTACTATTATAGTTTGGCTGTCAATTCCTTCCTGTAACTCCCTGAACTTCTCCTCTAAGAATCTGGATACTATACCATTTGGTGCATATATGTTTAGTAATGTTACTACTTCATTGTCTATGGTGCCTTTTAGCAGGATGTAGTTTCCTTCCTTATCTCTTTTGATAACATCTTTTTTTGCTTTTGCTTTGTCTGAGATCAGGTTTGCTACCCCTGCTTTTTTTACTTCAGCTGAAGCATAATGTATTCTATTCCAGCCTTTTACCTTTATCCTGTGTGTGTCCCTCTTTTTCAAATGTGTTTCCTGTAAACAACATATTGTAGGATTGTGATTTTTAATCCATTCTGCTCTCCTCTTCCATTTTATGAAAGAATTCATTCCATTCACATTCACAGTTATGATGACTTTCTCTCCATTCTATTTCCCCTCTGTTTATGCTTTTCTTTTTCCTTTCTCCCTTTCTCTCCTCACTAGTGTTTTGCTTTTGACCACCATCTATCTCAGTTCTGCCTCCCTTCCATTAGCCCTTCCCTTTTCCTCCCCTTTAGTCTTACTACTTCTTCCCTCCTTTCTATCCACCCTCCCCTTTCTTTCCCCTTTTACTTCCTACTGCCTATAGGTCAAGTTAGATTTATATACTGAACTTATTATGTTATTCCCTTCTTGAGCCAAATCTGATGAGAGTAAGGTTCTTTCCCTCTATTGTAATAGGTTTTTTTTTTTGCCCTTTCTGTAACGTAATTTACCCTTGTCTGTCTCCTCCTTTCCTCTCAGTACATTTTTTAGTTAGACCAGATTAATCCACTTACTTTGATCCATTTAACCTATTTGATTGATTTTTTTATCATTATATCAAAATCAACTTATACTCCCCCCCTCTATGTATACACATTTAACATGGTGTAATAACAATACAGATTTCAAGAGTTACAGTTGTCATCTTCCCTGTAAGGATGTAAACAGTTTGCCCTTATTAATAACATGTTGCTGTTTCTTTCTGTCCCTTTTATCTTTTTATGTCTCTCAAGTTTTGTATTTGAAGATCAAATTTTCTGTTAAGCTCTGGTGTTTTTATCAGGAAGGTTTGGAAGTCCCCTATTTTGTTGAATTTCCATTTCTCCTGAAAGATCATGCTCATTTCCTCTGGGTAGTTGATTCTTGGTTGTAATCCAAGCTCCTTTGCCTTATGGAATATAATATTCCAAGGAATACTTTTTTAAGTTAATTTTATATGGATAATTTTAGGAATATGTATGTTAGACTTCAATGTCCATTAATAACAAAAATATTAAGATTAGGATCAGAATCCAAATTATCCAAACACACTAGACTAGCACTGGCCAAATTTTTATTAATCTATAAACGTCTCCACCATAGTTTGAGATTAGTTCCAGAATGAATTTAAAATTCTTAGACCTTTCAAAACATGCTGATATTTTTTAAAGATTAATGTCTGTCTTCATTTTTTTTCATGTACTAGTTAAAATGATAAAGAGGAATGAGCCCCAAGACTACAGTAGGCATTCTTTTACTTTCTTTCACATTAAATATGTATTTCATCATTTTTGGCACCTTAGACTAAGGCTACTAAATTTATAAATGTTATTTCTAGAAAAAATATCATCTCTACTATACCAAATAAAAATGGCAATTTAGAAAATAATGATAGTTGGGTGAGTGGGACAATACATTATTAGCATCAGGAAGATATGTGTTCCCGTCTTTCCTGGGAACATACTAGTTGGGTCACAATAGGAAGAAACTGAAACTCACAGCATTAGAGGCTGCTTTATTAATGAGTTGACAAACTTTATCAGTTGAAGAATTGCCACAGCAAGAGTTCTATACACCAATAAAATCATAAAACTAGATTTTTGACCCCCAGAACACCACTCCCAGAAAAGATAGTTTATTTTTATAGTGTTGATTAAATAAAATATATCTCGCATCTTTATACTTTGTAAAATAAAATAATCTATAGAAATAATTCTTGCCCTTCAAAGCAAACCAAGTTAGTAGAAGAATGCTCCTTTGGGGGATAGCTGTTGTTCAAACAAATTACATTTTTTAAAAGTAGGGTTTATTGAGCATAAAATAATAATAATAAAATCAATATCATAAAAGCCTTGTATGATATACCTAAGGCATTCATCTTAATACTCAGAGGAAATGCTGCAGTCAAGTCAACTAGAATATTTTAAGGTTATAGGCTGCCATGCAATTTCCCTGCTTAATAAAGCTTTACTTTCCTGGCATAAGGTATGATTTAATTTCTTGACATATCATCACATTATAAAATGGAAATTATTGTGCCACAAGAAGGAATTGAAGTGGAAAGTTTGCCACACTGACAGGAGTGGTTCAGGAGAAGAAAATGAAGGTAAAGATGGATAATAAAGGCAGTGATGTACACTTCCAAGTTTAGCCAAAGAAAATTTATTGTATTAATAGTCTAGCCACTTGACTTGAAAATACTCTGTAATTTTCTGTTTGCAGTTGAATATTGAAGTATTTGAGATGGCATATTGTGTACTGCAGAACTAATTTTTGTGTGGTCCCAGTTTACATTAAGGCATGGTAAAGGGGATGGGTATAGGAGTTTATAGCTCTCTTTCCCCACAATTTTTGAACACTAATATAAAATTCATCTAATTTGTGCAGGAATTAAAAGCTCATATTAATGAGTCATTAAAAAGCTGCAGTTGTCTTACTCCTTCCATCTTGACTTTTCAGTTTAATTCTGTTATTCCATGTATAATTCCCAGTAACTTTAGCTTTCTTTGGACACATTTTCCTCATTGGTTTTATTTTAGTTAATGAATTTTGCATGAGTCACAGTTTTACCTTTTGCAGCATTTATCTTATTGGTGGAGATTAACTTTTTCCAGACTTTGACCACTTTCCATTAATTGTCTTCTTGCCAGTGATTTTTCCTTTTTGTCACTGTACCTACATGTCATCATCCCCCTTGTACAGTATTTATCCCTTTAATAGTGTTTCTGCACTGTGGTCTCCAAGACTGTAAGTTTTAGCTGTATTCCAGCAGCTTCTCAAAGGAGTCCAGTAAAAATAACACTTTTTTCTTTGTTTTAAACTAACCAAAAAGTCAAAAATGATGCAATTGAAAACTTAACATATAATCGCCATTCCTCAAAAGTGGTCAATTCATTTAATTCTTCCTAAATCTTTTATATCACCAACGCAAATGAATCTTTATGAATCAATGGTAGATAGTATTAGAAGACCAATAATTTTCAATGACTACGACTATTTCAAATGTATTATAGGAGAAAATGATTTGTGGCTTTTTCTTAAAAGTGATAGATTACTAATTGATACTAAATTGAATAATTGATAAATCAAGAATCGGATTGTCAACACAAAAATCAATAAAACACAAAAATAATAGCATTTAGATAGTGTTTCAAGATTTGCAAATTGATTTAAAATATTGTCTTTCAATAATTCTGGGGGTAGTTGCCACTATAATCCTTATGGTGGTGTTCTTACTGATTGTCCTTTGTTGGCAAAGAAGAACAAAGACATCATCTGGGTGATGTCTTCACTCACTTTCCTATGGATTGGATTTCAGGCAGTGAGACAGAGCTGAGCCATGTCCTCAGCATTGCTCTCTCCTCCAGAGTCATCCAAGTCCAGTGGTAAGATAAAAGTCAGGATGATTTTAATGGACCATGTTGCAGTGGATGAGTGTGGCTTTTTAAAATTAAGTTATTACCCATTTCTCAGTTCATCTAAGGCAACACCCATTACATTACTAAGGGGAAGGTAAGAATTGAAACAAAGAATGACCTAATTTACCATCACAAAATATCATTCTATGAGGGGAAGACTGTCTAGCCAGAGCTGAGGTAGATAGAGGTTAAGTGACTTAACCAGGTCAAAGATAATAAAATATGTAAGGATGGCTTTGAGCTCAGGTATTCCTGACTCCAGGTTCAGTCCTCTATCCACTACACTATACTGGCCTCAAACTGAGCACAAACTTCAGCTAAACATTCATTTTCATTGAGAAACTGATAGTTTACATGTTAACACAAATTATAGAACTTAAATGAAAGACTGGTATGAATTTGAAAAAATTTTTAAGCATGTGCAATATAAGAATTGTAGTCTTAATAATAATAATACATAGATACACAATAAAATTACATAAGCATATTCTTCACCAAAGTTCTATGCCAATGTCTCAAGGGATGTTAAAGAACCTTTTAAAAGTAGCAAGATAAAATGGGAAGGGAACTGGTTTTGGAGTAAGAAAATTGGTTTCAAGCCCTACCTTTGCTGTGCTACTACTTGTTTGACATTAGACCATTGCTTAACCACTTTGGCCTTTCATTTGCCTCATAGGTAAAATAAGGTGGGTAGATTAAATGAGCTCTGGGATGTGTTCAGTCTTATGGTTGTCTTATGATCATATACCCTTGAAATTTAGTTCTCAAAAGCCAGTAGAGCATAAACTTCAACTCCTAATAAATGTAAAAGCTTTGAGCAAGGATTCTGTGAGGGATTCTGTTCTACTGAGAACTTACTTAGATAAGTTAAGATAGGTTCATGAACAGATGGTTGGCTGTAAGATTATGAATTTTTCATGAATGCCTACTTGTAAAACATAGAATAGTTGAAATCTCTATCTGTGAAAGGACTACCTATACTACCCCTGATGAGTAATACAATGAACTTTGAAGCTTAAGATGTGTGTAATAAATATATATAAATAACATTTCATATTATTTAAATATTCATAAATATGTCCATGCAAATACATAAAGATAAGAAGGGGGGTGGTATTGAAGATCTTCATACAAAGGAAATATAATAAAAAAGTAATAAATTCTCCACTGATGACAGATAGGAAATTTTTTGACTATGACAGATAACTATTTCCAGGATTATCTATATACCCACTGCACAAATACTATTTCATCATCCTGATAAGGAAAAAGTGATAGCAGATAGAAATCTATGTCAACACAAAGTAAATTAAAAATGGAGGCTTTTGATCTGATTTTATCTTTTTATAGAAAGGCATTTCTTTGGCTAATGTTCTTTGTTTTATTGCAAAAGGTTATAGAAAAAGTGTAGGAAATGGTTCAAAAGAAAATAGTAAAAATTGCTCACAAGGACATGCAAAAGCAAATACAAATATGCATTATACTGGTTTAACTTCAATGGTTTCCACTTACAAATATATATCACAGAATCTGTATATTTTTTTTCTTTTTTTAGGTTTGACTGAAAAAGACAAAGTAAACAAGAATATGAAAGTATTTCTACTTGCCTTCCAAGTAGTATTAAAAGAATACACTGCTTGAAAATTACCCTGTGTGTGACACAAACATATATATGTGTGTATATATATATATGCCAATTATATTACTAATACACATACATGTGTAATTATATTTTGCTATATTAATGCATATATGCATATATATGTGTTTATATTATGCTTTAAAGCCCCAAAATTTTTCTTTTGTATAGAATATTGAAAAGATTCATCCTGTATCTGGGAGGAATGTTTTGAATAAATAGTCATAAAATTTTGTCTATAATTTATCTAGTAGATATTTTTGAGGCACAGGTTATGTACCCAGCCCTCCTTCCTGAGGTCACAGAAAACAATTCAAACTTCAATTGTATTCCCAATTCACTATAAGAATTTACTTTTACTGACAGAGCATGGTATGATGGAAAGAATGCTAGACAGAGGCAGCTCAATGATGCAATGAACAGAGCTCTGGGCCTGGAATCAGAAAGATTTGAGTTCAAATCCACCTCTGACACTTACTGGCTGTGTGAATATGGAGAAGTCACTTAACTTCTATCTGCCTCTGTTTCATCAGCTGTAAAATGTGTAATATGCATATACACACATATGCATACATGCATGTGTAAATATAATATAATACATATACTATACATAAATATAATATAATATACATATGTATATACATAATATACAACTGTAAAATGTATAATAATAACACCTACTTTCCAGGGTTGTTGTGAGAAATGAAGAAGATACTATTTGTAAAGCCCTTTGCAAAGTGCCTGTCACATTGTAGTTGCTTAATAAATGTTCATTTTCTTCTTTACTCAGGAAAAAAAATCTATTTTTACTTTTATTTCAATTTGAGTCATAACAGGCTGAAGTTTTGGAAAATAACCACTGCCCTTAGGTGATTATCTATAATCTGGCTTTTTTTTTAAACCAGGAGGTTACCAAGTACAACTAGATCTTTGTTACTGCAAGTAATAAATCCCAAGAAGTGTTCACATTATTCATATTTCCACTCTTCCAATTAGAGTTTGTATAGAGCATGTTTGTAACATGCTATCTGTCATTGCTTCTAGCCCAATGGAAATATGCAAGGAAAAATAAAACAAACAAACAAGTTTTCTCCATCACAGTAAAAGATAAGGAAAATGCATTTATAATTTACATTCCTTACCATGTAATAAAATTGTTATGGAAATCAAAATTATATAGTTTGTTTCTGTATATATTGTATCTTCAATCTAAATATAAGATTAAATTGATCTTATGATGAAAATGTCATTGCTACCCTTTAAAATATTTAATCACATATGCTGAACTGTTTTCTCTTTCTCTAAATCTTCATAGATTTAAGAGGTCTTGAGATTTTATATCTCAGTGTATTTGCATGCTTCACTATATATCAAGGTCACATCCCTATTTTTTCATGATTTCTTCAGTTCAAACTATATCTTCATTTTCTGTGAACTCTTCAATTTAAACAGCATCTGTCCATTTGTCAACATTGTTAACTTGTTGAAACATTAATATTTTTATTTAAATTAGTGGTGTCAAACTCAAACAGAAACATAGTCTCTACAGTAACACATTGACAATAAAAACCACAAATTAACATAATCTATGTTGAATTATATTTATATTTGTTTTGTTAAATATATCCCATTTAAAATTTAATCTGGTTAGGTGGAGGAGTAGATTTTGCCACCTCTGATCTAAGTGACAATCATCATCAGTTAATTCTTCGATTTGCAAATTTTGCACTTCTTGGATATCACAAAGTTTTTTATCAGAACCCAATTTGTTTCCAGCATTTATTAATTGTTTTCTATAATGGTCTGCTTTTGAGAAAGAAAACTTTTAAAACTTCTATTTGCACAATGTGGCAAAATGAACTTGCATAATACATCAACATCGCTTTGTATTATTTCCTACCAAGCATGCTGAATATTTTCAATTGCATCTTTGATGTTATATTCTTTTTAGAAATCAGATGAAGACATTGAATTATCACCTGTAATCTCAACAAACACCTAGTCATATACATTTTTTTAGATTGTAGGCCTTGGATGAAATAATGCTTGCAATCTGTGGCCTACAATAGATGCTAAAAATGTTATGTCTTATGGCAAATGTATGACGTTTACACTATCACATCATCAACCTAGTATAGTTGGATGATCTGAAATATTTAAAATAAGTATGGTTTCAATGTGATATGATTATCTTTAAATTATTTTCTACAGTTTATTTTCAATAACTTGAAAAAGTATCAAAAACAGCTTTTGTCATCCATGCTAATTATTGCTTTCCAACAAGCCAGAAAAGTGAGATGTCACTGCCAGAACATGAAATTGCCCTTGTTGGAGATTGTGCTTCCTCCCATCTTTCATTTGCAGCTGAAGTTTTGGATCTAAACCATTTCCCCAAGTCAAGTCTTTAAGGAAAAGTGGCTGGTAGTTATCAAGAAAGAACAGTTTTTTCACTATTGATCACAGAGCACTTTCACCAGATGAGAAAATGTGTGTGGGCTGGGGTAGGAATGGGAGAGAGGTGAAGAGGAAGATTATTTATCACTGAAATTATGTTCATGACTCTTCCACATTTAAAGCTTGGTTTTGGTATTTTTTGTACCAGGATTGCTCTCTCATGAGTGAATATGCTTGATTTACCATTTTAAAATGTTATATGATCTCAAACTTAGAGTTGGAATGGGATTTCAGAGACATTTATTCCAACCTTTCAGTCTATAGAAGAGAAAACTTAAAAACAGGGAGGCCAAAAGACCTACCTAGAGACACACATCAAGGAAGCATATGAGGAATGAAATGATGGTAAACTAGGCAGTCTTTTGTCTCAATTCTTACCGAGCTGTTAGTCATTGAATGGGAATTGCCTCAAACAAACTGAGGCCTGGGAAACACATTAATTTTGAAAGGCCAAGGTAATCCACTACATCCCAAGAGATCTCTAGTCATCTTGATTTTTGTCTTGCCACTGGACTTAAAAAACTCTGGAGGAGAGGGTGAGGCTGACAACTTTGCAGAACTCTGCTTCACTTATATCCAGGTCAACTGCAAGTCAACACATCACCCTCATGATATCTTTGGTCCTCTTTGAGAATGAAAGACTTTTGAGTAATAAAATTAGAAGAAAATATTAATTAGATAAGTGCTTAAAATTAATATCTAATTTCTGATGATTTATAATGATTATCTTGGTTTTGTAGTCTTGGTTAGCATCTGATAATCTATCAGAAATGTGATTCTCTCTGAAATTCAAATTATTTAGGTGTTATCATAATGGTTCATTTCTTCCAATGCAGATCATAATTCTCCCCTTAGTTTCTCATCCAATTAAATCCTTCCAAATTTTCTGTATTTCCTAGATGAAAGTCTGCCTTCAAGGAATTATTTTTAAATTATTTACAAGTGTGTATGTTTATATATATATATACATATATATACATATATACACACACATATATGCATACTATATGTGTCTAATTGTGTGTGAACAGATATTCATAAATATCCAATTTTATTCACATGAGAAGGGGAAATGAATGATGAATTCTACCAATTTTCAATTATAAAAATGCATCTTATTCTATGCCATGATATGATGGGAAGAATAGGACTCACAATTCTATGAATTTGGATGGGAAAAACAAAACTTCTTTATTTCAATGAAATTAGATTCCTTTGTATTTGTATGTTTTTTTTTCAATTAAAACATTATTCTGAGAAGGGATCCATAAGCTTCATCAGATTTCCAAAGGGGCCATGTTGCAAAAGAGATTAAACATCTTTGCTCTATCAGTGGTGTGAATATTAGCAGATATAATGTCACTAATGACTTTGCAATATTTCTGCATGACCATTGGATCCTAAAGCACAAAGAGTTTTGATAGACAAGGTTGAAAAAGAATTTTTGAGGCACTGGAAAGTGATAATTTTCTGTTTCTATGTAGTTGAGATTAAGGAGAGGGAGTGTATTTCACAAGCCTTCTCTGGACCTGGAATTCAAAAGTTCTCTACAATATGGTAGACTACATTAAATTTGTTTTCTCTCTCTGCTCATGTCCAGTCTGGATCCCTGGATCCATGTCATATCTGGATCCCTAGTCAGTCAAGTGATATTAATGAGTAGCAGCTTCTATGGATTCAGACTTCCAGACTTCTGTGAGCTAGTCAGGAGTGGCTAGAACTATGAGTATATTAGTAAATGTTATCATGGCTGTTGTGGCTTGGGACACAATTAACATTAATTAACAATTAAATCAAGTGGGTGAATGGGCAGCTAGATAGCACAATAGACAGAAATTCAGGTTTGGAGTCATGGAGACCTGAGTTCAAATATGGCCTGACACTTACTAGCTGTGTGACCCTAGGCAAGTCACTTACCATGTTTGCTTCAGTTTCCTTATATCTAAAATGAGCTGGATTGCAAATCAATTGAGTTTCTGTGCCAAGAAACCCTCCAGTGGGGTCATGAAGACTGAAATGACTGAACAATAAGTGGGTGAGATTGTCAGAAACCAATGCTAAAAGAGACATCCCAATACTGAGGAAGGATCAGAGTCATAACCATCAAAAGAAAACTGGGAGGTCAGAGTTTTCTGTTTATCTTGTATCCAGTGGAATTGTTGAACTAAAAAAAAGGAGATTCATTTCCAACATGATTTCTACTATTTCCCCTTGCTCAAGGAAGCAGAATTCCAAATATGATTCCTTTTCCTCATGTTTTGCCACAAGCTGTAGTTGAAATAGATCATAAGATCATAGGATTCTTGATGTACCTAGAATTGGAAGTTACTTCAACAGTAACATAATTCAATCCTTTGATTTTATATATGAAAACCCTGAGGCTCAGAGAGGTTAGGTGACTTGCCCAAGGTAATTGAGGTAGGATTTCATCTCAGATCTTTGTCTCCTGAGCCTTTGCTCTTTATGGGTTTGAAATTTCCTTATACTACTGCCAAAATTTGGGGAATTAGACAAAAAGGTTTAGGAGATGGTTGGAGAAATATGATCCTATATAGGTGCACATGCCTTCATTCTTTTCCTTTTTGCTATGTTCAATACACAATGTGCTAACAATATGTTAACCATATGAGTCTTAGGGAGATACAATGAATTTTGACAAAAGGGAAGAAAATCCATTAGACTAGATAGGTTTTAGAACATGTGCATAAATCATGGGTCTTAGAATTTCATATTTTTGAGGTAATATTCCATTATAGCCTCCAGCTTAATTCTGAACCAAGCCAATATTTTTACCTGAAGCTATAGATGCAGTTGTAAAGAGAACAACAAAGGAACCATAGGCAAATAGTAACCTCTTGGCCAAAAGGAATTTTATGATCTTCTAGGAAGGCATCTTCATGTGTGCCAGACTTACTGATGAGACTACTCAGATCATGTCTCAGATAGAGTGTACCCCATTGTGAGCAGTTTAAATATCACTTGACAATTAAAAAAAGTGGTATCCTGATATCTGTAGACTTAAATAAGGTTTTAATAGGCTAGAAGAATTATAGATAACACATAAAACTTCTTGAACCTTCACTTTTCTCAACTATAAAATAGGGGTAATAATATGTACCATACCACATCATAGTATTACTATAAAGATCAAATGACATCTTAGAAATAAAGGCTTTTATAAGTGATAAAATGATTTTTTGAGGGAAATACATCTTGACATATACTATAATGTTGTGAGAAAAAAATTTTTCTCTACTAATGTAAATTATCAATTGGGCTCCAATTTATATTCTAGAAGACTTGCCTAGAGTCACTGAAAAATTAAGTGATTTGCCCAGAGTCACACAAAGAATATGATTCAAATGAGACTTGATCCCAGAACCTTTTCATTGGAGGTCACTTCTCTCTATTCATCATATCAAATTTATCATCATCATCATCATCATCATCATCATGAAAATTACATATACATCTTGAATCTTTATTGAGATATTTGTGATTTATGGAGTTTTAGTGAACTCGCGAAAAGGAAATGCAAAAAAAGAAAATAAGGAAGCATTAGTAGGTATTTAAGTAGCATCACAATGAACTACATTATGATCAACACTTTACTTCCAAAGTTAATGCACTTTGGAGTTGAATGCAAACAAACAGGAAGATTTAATTCTTCATGATATATACATGATTGGCTGTTTACCTATAGTAAAGTGTAAGATTATGCTTCTAATGCAATGTAAATGCTAGATATCTGCTAATGGCACATAAAAAATCTATTTTCCAGAACTAAAGATTTGCTTTGAACAGAAGAGTTACCTTCTTTAAGAGCATTAGTACCTTATCTTATTAATATGCATAAGGAAAAGCTTATATTTAACACTGTGTTTCAATACCAATATAGTTTTTATTTATAATTTCAAGTTTGGGATAAAAAAAATGATTAATAAACTATAATGGATTTTTGAAAGAAAACACCAATATTAGATCAAAGTAAAGGAAGAAGAATTAAAAACATTAAAAAAGTAGAAACCAAATAATTTATTTTAATTAAAAACAAAATGCTATTTTCACATATTGAGTAAGAATAGTCAAAACAGATTTTATATAGCACTTTAAGGTTTAAAAATTGCTTTGCATTGCTATCAGCTAATGTTAGCATATGATCTCTACATATGAAGTGAAATACGGCTTCCAAAGAATTGCCTTCAACAATAAAATTTAATAGTAAATGAAAAAGAGGAAAATAATTATAGGTTGTTACGTATGCTATAGTATTTGTTTTTTACAACTCTTTCCCCCTCTTAGTCAAAGTAAACTCTCAGAATTTGTGATGCAGAAACAGACAACTTTTCTTAAATCAATTGCAATGATCTACTTACCCAAAACATTGAGAAAAAACTAACTTATCATACTCATAATTTGTTTCTCCATTTGTGGCTACTAGAGATACATTCTTTTATATAACAATGTCTTTGAAGATTTAAAACATTATGTAAAAGTAATGATACTCTAGGAATTGAATCAACTGTCAACTCTCAATTTATGCTAACAGGAGATGCCAACAATGAATGCAATTCTTAGACAAGTTACTTATTTCTCTTAATCACTTAAATCAACTTTTTGTTCACTTGAAAACAAATAGCAAAACAACTGGTCTGAGTTTCACTTTATTTCATCTCTGTGTCTCACAAGTAAGTATCCAAAACAACACAGGTAGAGATATGCTGACAAATGTATAAAAATGACTGAAAATTTAAAAAAAAAGTATACAGAAACACTTTTTTTTAAGTGAGGCAATTGGGATTAAGTGACCTGTCCAGAGCCACACAGCTAGGAAGTATTATGTGACTGAGGCTGGATTTCAGTTCAGGTCCTCCTGACTCCAGGGCCGGTCCTCTTTCCACTGTGCCTCCTAACTGCCACAGAAACACTTTTAAATTTAATCTGCATTATTAACATTTACTCCATCAGTTTCTAAAGTTTGAACAATCAACAACAACAACAAAATTAATCAACCTGTCATTTGAAACATTTGTTGATTTTAAGAAGTAAACGCTCACATTGAAAACTTAACAATTCATCCTCACAACCTCACAACACAATAAAGATGATTTAACGTCAGCACACTTCACAGGAGTATGAGAGAGAAGAGGTATTAGATTGACTATCAAATTGAAGGTCTACAGAGTCATTGTGCTGACCTCATTGTTGTATGCCTGTGAAACCTGGACAGTATAACAATGCCATGTCAAGAAACTGAATCACTTGCATTTGAATTGTCTTAGGAAGATTGTGAAGATCATCTGGCAGGATAAGATACCAGACACTGAGGTCCTTTCTTGAACTAAACTGCCAAGTATTCAAACTTTGCTTCAGAGAGCACAACTCTGATGGGCTGACCACATTGCTTGAATAAAAAATGTACACTTGCCAAAAAGACTTTTATGAGGAACTCACACAGGACAAACATTAACATTGTAGTCAGAAGAAGAGATACTAGGGCACTCTCAAGGCCCCTCTTAAGAACTTTGGAATTGATTGTGTGACATTGTGTGACACTGGCACAAGACCACTCAGCCTGTTGTGCCCATATCAGAGAAGGTACTGTCCTCTGTCGTCTATGAGCAAAGCAGAATTGAAACAGTTCAAAGGAAACACAGGATGTGCAAAGTTAGAGAACCCCTCTGCAAGTGTTTGCATGGACCATTTGTGCCCGACCTGTGGCAGAGCATTTTGAGCTCATATTGGTCTGAGCAGCCACAGTCAGACACATTGAAACTTGACTCTAGCATAATGATGTCATTTTAGTCCTCTCTCAGAATGAAGGACAAGGACAACAACCAACCAAACAACCAACCAGGCAACAGGAGACATTAGAGAAAGGAGAGAAATAAGGGTGCTGGATGACCCAAAAATAGTGATAATAGTCAAACAAAGAATCAATGTATTAAATATTAAGAAAACATTAGCAATATTTTACAAATTACTTAATTTTACTATCCTATTAGGATCAACGAGTTAATGAATAGAAAGTCCTCTGCAAACCTTAAAGAGTTATATGACTTTAAGATGGTATTGTAATGAGAGGAGTAGTAGTAATAGTCCATTTCAGAAACAAACAGTATTGATGAGTTCAGAACCATAAATTCAGTGAACTTCATGTGGATAATAGATTTTTAAATTGTCTGAAATAATAAAGTATTTTTTGTACTGAAAAACATAATATTGTCTAAAGCTTGCAAAGATGGAAGTTATTTTGCAAAATAGCTTACAAAGGAGATGTTTATATTTACATTGTACAGTAATCAACTGTAAGCTAAAATTCTTATTGGTGTTATTTTATGTTATGGGGAGAAGTCCTAGAATTTTGATATGTTTGTAGATAATCTGGTATAAAATTTGAAGGTAAGACTGGTAATAAAACCTGAGGAGGGGGGGCAAGGTCAAATTGGCACATGTGCAAGGGTATGATGTCTAAGCAGTATGGAGTAAAATGAGAAACTGCCGGTTTAAAAACAGTTTTTCAAAAAAGTAAGACTATTTGAGACATATTCAATGCCACAAAATTAAAAAGAAAAAAAGCTTGTGTATGAAACTTCAACTTCAATTGCCTCTAAACATATTCCCCCATATGGACCAAAGGAGAAAGGCAAGAAACTTGTACCAGTTATTCAGACTCAAAAGCAATAGCTTTTTCAATAGAAAACTATTATTAGGGCAACAGGTGTGAGTTGAAAATGAAGGGATGATGTATAAAAAAGGGATGATATATAAAAAAATAAAATGTGAGAAAGAGGAATGGCTGGGATAAAAGGAAAGTGAGAGATAGAGTGGAGCAAATTATCTTGTATAAAAGAGTCAAGAAAAAGCTTTTATAGTGAAGGGGAAGTTGGAGGAATTGGCAGGGAATGCTTGAACCTTACTCTCATTAGAATTGGCTCAAAGAGGGAATAACATACACACTCAGTTGAGTATAGAAATCTATCTTACCCTACAGGAAAGCAGGAAGGATAATTAGTAAGGGAAGGGTATGTGTGATATGAGGGAGTAGAGAGTGGGGCAGAACGAAAATGGTGGAAAGAAGCCAGGAAGTTGCCTGAGCTTGAACCAGTTTCCCTAGGAAATATTAAATCAAACCTCTAAATGGATTCTGGAGTGATGGAACCTATGAAAATATGGTGTGAAACAATTTTCCAGTTTAGGATTAACTTAGAAGGATTTCAGGAGAGGTCTGCCTCACTTCAGTAAGAATAAAGTGTATCCCAGCATAGACAGTGTCTGGGAAAGCCAGCAAGAAGCTCTTAGCCACACCTCAGATCTGGAACTCAGCCCCCTTAGTCCTGGCTTATCAGGCCAGTGGCATAGCAGGACAGCTGTGAGGCCTCCACCTTCAACACAGAAGGCAAATTGCCAGCCCTGTAAAAGAGGCAACAACAAGCATGATTAGGATGGGTTATACCAGCGCAGTGAGCAAGCCACCAGCACCTGATGACACAGTGCACAAAGCCATCAACCAGTACCCTGGCTCCCAGTACAAGAAGCTTGGGACAGTGCCCCCCCTGCATCCCAGGAGCAAAGCTCAACTTTCAAAGTCATGAAATAAGCAAAAACATGAGCAAGAAATAGAAAAGAATCTTGACCATAGATAGCTTCTATGGTGATGGGAAGTTCAAAAGACAAATTAAGAACAGAACAACAACGCCATAATACTTAGATGTGAAACTTCAAAGGGGAATTTTAATTGGTCTCAAACCCAAAAAGCTTTCTTGGAAGAGCTCAATTTTTTTTTTAAAGTCAGATAAGAGAGGTAGAAGAAAAATTGGGAAAAGAAATGAGCAGTATGCAAGACAGAGTAAACAGCTTAGAAAATGAAGGACAAAAATGACTGAGGAAAACAATTCCTCAAAATACATAATTGACCAAATGGAAGAAATCCACTGAACCAAAAAACTCCTTTAAAAGTAGAATAGGCCAAATTAAAAAGGAGGCATAAAAGCTACCTGAAGAAAATAATTCCTTAAAAATTAGAATTGGGCAAATGGAATCTAATAACTCTGTGAGACATCAAGAATCAGAAGAATGAAAAAAAGAAGAAAAATGTAAAATTAATCATTGGAAAAACAACTGAGCTGAAAAATAGATACAGGAGAGATAATTTAAGAATGACTGAACTACCTGAAAGCCATAATAAAAAAAAAAAAAAGAGAGAGAGAGAGAGAGCCTGGATAGCATTTTTCAAGAAATTGTCAAGGAAAACTGCCCTGATATCCTAGAACCATAAGGTAAAATAGTCATTGAAAGAATCCATTGATTACCTCCTGAAAGAGATAACAAGATGTAAACTCCCAGGAATTCCAGATTCCAGGGCTCCCAGATGAAGGAGAAAATTTTGCAAGCAGCCAGAAAGAAATAATTCAAGTTTTGTGGAGCCACAGTCAGGATAACACAAGATTTAACAGCTTCTACAATAAAGGATTGGAGGGCTTGGGATATGATATTGTTCTGGTGGTAAGGGAGTAGGGGCCCTGAGGAAAAGTTTCACTTCCAGTCTCAGGAGAGAAGGGATCCTGAGGACCAGTATTGATTGCAATTCCAAGACCTCACAAGCCCTTCCTGGGTAATGAGAAGAGCATGTACCAAGACAACAATCCATCTATCACACCATCTTGGAAGTGCTGAAAACTTCCCACCTCCCAGAAGTAGAACTGAAAAAAGCAGTGCAAATAACCTGAAACTGGGTCGTCCTCCCTTTCACTCTGAGAAAAGAGTCAAACTTTAACATAAAGTTCAAAGTCAAATAATAGACAGGAAAAATGAGCAAACAACAAAAAAAACCTGACCATAAAAATAACTATGGTGATAGAGACAATCAAGAAACAAACTCAAAGTGAGATAACTCTGTCAAAACAGCTACAAGCAAAGCTTCAAAGAGTACATAGTAAAGGCCAAAATTGACAAATGATTTAGAAGTAAATGCTGATATCATAATAAAATTATGAGAGCATAAAGTTATTTACTATTAGATCTTTGGTTAAGGAAAGTGTTTATAACCGAATTAGAGATAGAGAACCACAAAAAGTGAAATGAATAATTTTTATTACTTTAAATTCAAAAGATTTTTCATAAACAAAACCAATAAAGCCAGTATGAGAAGGAAAGCAGAAAACTAGGGGAAATTTTTAAATTAAAGTTCTGATTTCTCAAATATATAGGGAACTAAGACTAATTTATAAAAAAATAAGAGCCCAAAAAGGATATTAAAACAACTCTGAGATAACACTTCACACCTCTCACAGTAAAGGAAAATGAAAAATGCTGGAGTGGTTGTGGAGAAGTTGAGACATGAATGTCCTGTTTAAAGGGTTGCAGGCTTAGATTCTTAAAATCTAGCCATTGCTCACATTCTTAAAATCTAGACAATAGCTTACTAATGTTCAGACTCCTTAAAAATCTGCCCAATATGATGGATGTTCTAATAAACCTTGTCTTTGGCTGAAAGAAGGCTTAGGTTGAATTCTTTCCGGCAGGACTTGTGTGTTGTGATATTGGGGTCTCAGCTCCCCTGAACCCTTAAACCTAAACATTTTGGTGGCCCATATGGGGAAACTGCCTAATGCCAAGTTCTTCTCTAGCCAAGACTGGAAGATATTGAAGCCTTTCCCCTTCTCTCCCCTCCTACCTCCTTTCTTTCTCTGCATTTGGGGTCACTGGCTCTCCAAGCACCAAGGGTTGGAGGTGCTTTTCAGGCAGACAGTTAAAGGCTGTCTCCCACTCGGCCTAAAGCTCTCAGGTGTCCACTGGGTCAGTTCAAGGTCATGGACCTGAGTAAACCTTTTACAGCATAGAGGACAAGAATGGATGCCCTATTTGGAAGTGTATGCTCAGCTCTGTTAATTTTCTCAACACTGGAGAATTGGGGAAAACTGCAACTGCTTTTTGGTTCCTTGCGGCTTACTTACTCTCTTTCCTCTACCCCCTTGAATCCTGCTTCATGGAGGTTACAGGGAAAAGTTAGAACAGCTAAAAATATCTTGTCAGATTCTGGAGGTTTTGTGATTGATCATTAAGGAGTTTTGAAATTCCTCCTTACAACTCTGGTCACTCCTTTCTCCCACTCCCTTCCCTTGAGTCAAGAGGGTATCTGTTAACTCCTCTCATAAGAGAAGAGAGTTTCACCCTTTACCCCTCACCTTTGATTTCACCCTCCCCAACCTGGGAAAGGAAGGAGGGGGAGGGGCAGCAGCTACTGTGTGGGCCACCCTGGCAATGGCCTTGGGCCCTGGGGCAACCTTTGCTTGAAAACACCACCCAGGTTCAGCACATCCTGCTCAATGTAATGAAGCTAGCCTCTGAACTTGGCTAAGCACACTGTTTTAAATTTGTAGTTTTAACTGTTAATGATGAGATATTGATTTTCTGTGTAAAGTAATTTGTAAATACATTTAACAAAATTGAAGTCATCTGATTGGTAATGGGTTTGTTTCAAGTTTCAAATTGGTGAACTTTTTGTATCAGTTATCTCAAGCAACTTTTCATAATTTGGTTACCACTAAAATAATTTGGCTATTGTTGGTTATTGTTTTAATGTGTAAACTTGCCAAAAAGCTTGTTTGGATTTTAATTTGCTGAGAATTTGCAAGTGTATAGAACTCTCTAATGCTTGGCTTTTTACACCAGGACAAATTTAAGTTTGAGATGTAAATCCTGTAAAAGTTTTTTTTCCCTAAGCTGTGATTAATGTGATTAATGACACTTGCTGTTTGAGGTAAAAGCTCCTAGGATTTTATTTTGAGTTATCTGATGGATCATAATCCATTGATAATCAATAATCCACTATCTGAGACATGCCACAAGCTACTCAGAGAGAATGTGATAGTGGTGGGAAGTCAGCATTAGGAAAAGCTGAGAGGACAGTTTTAGCCCCAGTCTAAGATGGGATCCTCCTGGCTCAGTTTCCCCGTTATATTGCTTTGAAAGGGAATATTACCTACCTGGCTATTCCTAAGTCCTGGCTATGAGGTAATACTTGATACTGCATGGTTGGAAAACTGAATTATCTGAATCCAAACAGAGCTAAGGATTTGTCACATCTGGGCCCTGCAGTCTTTTCTGTCAGATTTGTGTCTTCCAGACTACAGGCCATTCACCTATAGTTGATAGCAAACAGCAGATGCCAGCCGATGTCTCCCTGTCATTCCCTAGAGGCAGCCTGTGCTCAGTTCCAGTCAAACTTCTCTTTGGGACCTCCTTGAGGCAGGGACAGCTTTACTGCCACTTGCCAGCAGGAAGCACTTTCAGAAGCCAAGACCTTTTGCTCCTTACACCAAAAGAATTTGAGTCCCATTTGTTTGAGGAGGGGATGATGAGGATGGGAGCTAGACCTCACAAAAAGGAAAAACCCTGTACTTTCCCACAAGGCCAAATCTCTGGCATTTGCCTGAGGCTATAATCCCACCAACTGGCCTTTCATTGTGGCTACATCCAATCTCTGTTACCCTTAACCTAGCCTGGCCCTCCATTATTTTACCTCCCTATGGCCCCTGGTCATTTCCCACCCTTAATCCTAGCTAGATTCCATTCTCCCTTGACCACTTGTTCCAAGTCCCTGGAGTTCTATTACCTCATAGACTAGGCAACTCCTAGATCCCTCCCACAGTCTTTCTGTATGTAAGGTCCATCTTGTCTCTGTTAAGGTGCTTAGATTCTTAAAATCTAGACAATAGCTTGCTAATGTTCAGACTCCTTAAGAGTCTGCCAAATATGATAGATGCTCTAATAAACCTTGTCTTCGGTTGAAAAAAGAAAAGAAAAGAAAAGAAAAGAAAAGAAAAGAAAAGAAAAGAA
>NW_020940360.1:30250397-30360479 GCF_900497805.2 Vombatus ursinus
AAAAGAAAAGAAAAGAAAAGAAAAGAAAAGAAAAGAAAAGAAAAGAAAAGAAAAGGTTGCAAACTATTCCAACCATCCTAGAGAACACTTCAGAACTATCCTCAGAGGGCTATAAAAGCATACATACTCTTTGAACCAGCAATGTCAGTATTAGGTTTGTATCCCAAAAACGTTAAAGAAGAGGGAAAAGGAATGATTTGTACAAAAATTTTGCACCAACCCTTTTTTGTGATAAAAAAAGGAAATTATGGGGATATCCATAATTTGGAACTGGCTGAATAAGTTGTGATATATGATTGTAATGGAATGGTATTTTGCTCTAAGAAATGATGAACAAGAAGGTTTCAGAAAAAAAAAACTTGGAAAATTTATATGAACTCATGCAAAGTTAAATGAACAGAATATTGTTAAATAAACAGAACATTGTTAAATGAACAGAATGTTGTCTCTACTGGTAGAGACATATAAATCTAAAGCATGCAAAATACACACAAAATAAATAGAAGATAATTGAAAAAGTGAGGCACTAACAACTGTGGGGATAAGGAAAATTTTCATGTGGAAGATTATATTTGATGTAAACTTTGAAGGTCTCAGGATTCTAAGAGATGGAGTTCAAGAAGGACCATATTTAAGACATTTTCAAAAACATGGAATTAGGAGATGATAGATAATTTGAGGGACAACAGTAAGGTCAGGTTAGCTAGACTAATTACATTGATGGGAGCAATATATGTTAAGGTTGAACATGTAAGTTAGAGTTAGGTTATGAAGGCTATTGAAGGCAAAATAGTATTGTCTAATTGATTCTGGAGGTAATTTGAAGGCACTGGATTTAATTGAACCAGGAGTGACATGTTCAGACTCATGTTTTAGGAATACTACTTTGATAGAGTTATGAAGACTGTATTGGAGATCAAGATTTTCATGTATTTTTGTACTTCTTCAACCTCTCCATCCAATGTTGGCAACATGCTACGCTTATTCTAATTGGGGTCATTTTGCACACATTCATCAAGCACTTTCATGCAATATGACCTAGTCTTTCAATGATATCTCTTGTGGTCTTTGATAATACAATAAAATCAACTTTCTAAATTCATTTTCTAAGGAGGACCTAAGAACCATCCTTCCATTCAGCTGTTATTTCTGTTTCTTCTGGTTTTAGTTTTGTTTCAGTTCCTTCTTACACTTGTCTATGACACTTGCCTTATTGCTTCTAACAGAAGACATTCCATCTCTAAACACTGAGCATTTCCACTTGCTGTCCCCATTGCTTAGAATGTACTCCCTCCTCATCTCTGTCTATTGGCTCACCTATCATCCTTTAAGTCTTAGCTGATAAATAAGTCACCTTCTATGGGAAGCCTTCCTCCATATCCCTTAATTCTAGTGTATTACTTCTGTACCTGTTTATATCTTTTTTGTACATAGTTGTCTGGATGTTGTCACCCCCATTAGAATATGAGCTACTTGAGAACAGGGACCATCTTTTGACTTTGCATCCCCAAATGTAGCACAGTGCCTAGCACAAAATGGCAAGTCTTTAATAAATTACATTGACTATCTATTTATTGGTCAATGGACAAGGTTGCCACATTTGTAATAACAACCACCAATTGTAAAGTTTATAGAAAAGTTTTAAGGTCTGTGATTCTTAACATCCTCAGCCCTGTTTCTTCACTATAAACTGTAGAAACAGATAGGGTCTTCACAGGACTGAGGATCATTTTAAATCCTTGATAGGCTGCCATGACCAAAAGATTAAACACCAAGTGTCCAACATATTAGAGATAAACCTCTCTATCATTAACTTGGCCAGTCCTTAAAGACCAGATTGAGTGTTGCTGGAACAATTCAAAGTCTTTTTAGATCTATTGGTATTTTCTGTCAGAAATCACAATGGGCACTGGAGTAGGACTTCTTTTGAGGAGCAGACAAGGGAAAGAGATGAGGAAGAAGAAATAAAACCTGAATATTGGAAAACTTGCAAGCAAATATTTAATGAAAATTCTATGATGAATCTTGTCCCTAGTGATTCTAAAGCAATTAGCTCAAATTTGTTAAAGTTTTTTTTTGGCTAATACATATGAATTTTTTTCTCCTAGCATTTTATTCTTTTTGAATTTTTGAATTGATTTTTCTTTTTGAAAATTGTATTTATTTTTTCTGAACTCAAACAAACATTACCGTAATATAGTAGAATAGAAAAAAAGATGATTTGCATGAAATTGCAAATCTATTATGTATATTTTGCAATTCCTTTTAAATATATAACAAAAATTATTATGTAACTTTCTTTTTTTTCCTACCCCCCATCCAAGAGATGGCTACCATTAGTCACAAATATGTTTGTATATAGAAAATCATTCTATGCATACTTCTATTTATCAATTCTTTCTCTGGATAGATAGTGTCTTCCTTTTTGTATCTTTTCTGGTTAATTTGGGTATCTATACTAGTCAAAATGACTTAATCATTCAAAGTCATTCTTGAAACAGAAAAACATTCTCTTGTTCTGCTAATTTCATGAAAGTCTATCTATGTTTTTCTAAGATCATCAAGCTCATCATTTCTTACAGTATGGTAGTAGTCCATCACAAACATATACCACAACTTGGTCAGCAATTCCCCAATTCATGGGTATCCCCACAATTTCCAGTTCTTTATCATCACAAAGAAAGCTGCTATAAATATTTTAGTGCATATAGGTTCTTTTCCTTTTTCCCTATTCCTCTTGGGAAACAGACCAAGTAGTGGGATTGTTGGATCAAAAGGTATAGGCAGTTTAATAACTCTTTGGGAATAATTCCAGATTGTGCTTCAAAATCTTTGGATCACTTCACAGTTCCACCAAAAGAGAATTAGTGTCTCAATTTTCTGACATTTGCTTCAACATTTGTCACTTTCCCCTTCAATCATTTTAGTCAATCCTATAGTTGTAAAATGACATCTCAGGGTTGTTTTAATTTGCATTCTTCTAATCAAAAATGAGTTAGGGCATTTCTTCATATGACTATAAATTATTATGGTTTCTTCATCAGAAAATTTTATATTCATGTCCTTTGACCATTTATCAATTGGGGAATGGCTCATATTCTTTAGATATTAAAAAGTTCTTTATATATTTGAGATATCTCTATCTGAGAATCTGTATACACATTTTCTCCCAATTTCCTGCTTTCCTCTTGATCTTGGCTACATTTGTTTTATTTGTACAAAAACTTTTTGATTTAATGTAATTGAAATCATCCATTTTACACCACACTGATCTCTATCTCTTTTATTTGTAAATTATTTGCCTGTCCATAAGTCTGATAGGTAATATTTTCTATGTTCTTCAAATTTTTCTTGTAATATCTCTGTTCATATCAAGGCCATGTGTCCATTTTGATCTTACCTTGCAAAATGGTTTAAGATATTGATTTAAGCCCAATTTCTGCATCTATATGACATAATTGGTATTTGTGAATAAAAGAATGAATACAAAAATCTTTACTAAGGACTTATCATAGACTAAATATTGTGCTAAGCAGCTAAGCACTGGGGACACAAATAGGAAAAAAAATGGGATTTTCCCTTCTCTTAAGTAATTCATATTCTAAGAAGGAAGACAACCCATATAGGACACTTGATCTAAATGAAAGATGGAGAGGCCTGGTGGTCTTTAGCTTTCAGTGACAGGTCAGAAATAAGGGCTTTGGAGGATGTAATATCAGAGCAAAATGTAAGATCCTGGAAACCAAGCACATAGTTGTAGTTCAGAGCATTTGTCTGTGGTATCCTTGGGAATAAATATCATAGTAGCCAATAAAGACCAGTAGTTCTCCAACATACCTGAAAGATAGTAGCTAGTGTTCATAGAAACAGTGAAATGGTAACATTCAGAAAATATGAAAGAAAAGTATTCTATAAAAGGAACAGTATTGACAAAGAATGTACCCTATCAAAACTTTAAAATTAGAGTAAATTTCTTATCAAAGGGGTACCTGTCTTTATGATATTCCCTTATAATATGCATCACTCTCTCCTCAATACTCTCAAGACAGCACTTACTTATATCATGTGGTTCTTTACCCCTGGGAATAAGGCCAGGCTTTCTGGGTTCCTGTTTTTTTTCTCCCAATAGAAAATTAATGACTTGAGAGTAAGATCAATTTAGTTTGTCTTCATATCCCCTGTGCCCATCATAGTTCCTGCCAAAAAGTAATAAATACTTTTTAATAATTGAACCAGTTGATCAATCCTCTTGGCAATCTTCTTGACTGTTAATTTTTTTTTTCTGTTTTGCAACAGTTTAATAAACCTTTGTCCACATTACAAAGCATACATCTAAATAAAATATTATTTAGATTGCAAATCACACAACAAGGGTTTTTTTAAGCTTTAAAATTCTATAGTTCAAACCACTTGTGTGGTTTTAGCCACCTGTGTAAAATGATTGAATGAGATGAATTGAACTGAACTTATTAGAATTGAATTGAAAAATGGATTTAAAATGTAATAGTGGACATTAGGCCTGAAAACTCTAAGATTTAGCCAAATGTTCAATTTTCCCTGAAAAAAAGGGGGTCTTTAAAAGCTAAGTTTCTAGACAAATTAGAACAGATAACTTTCCCACTTTGCTATATGCTTTAACCTTTCTCAGACTTACTATTGTCCTGCTGTGAATTCTCTATACACTATGATTCTGATTCCATACAGGAATTGGAATGTAAGTCTGCAGGTGTGTATCAGAGACCAAACTATAAGGAAATGGTAATTTGCTGTTTCATATCACTTTGAAGCAATAATCCAAATAGATTCAATCAATACTTCTTATCTTTCATGGAAGGAAATTTGTTGGAGTGATCTTACCAACAGTATGAAGAAAAGTGCTGATTGCCATATTTGTACCTACACAAAGATATTGATCCCAACATTCTGGATGCAAAGACAAAATAGCCTTTTGGATGTGATATCTTTTTTTCCCCTAAAACTTTTTTTGGGGGAAAGTATTTCACATTTTTTTGGAATCTCAGTAATTGGCATTTGTCACTACTTGGAGAGAAGTAATGTGCTGAAAACTTTGAAGATTAGTGTTTTCAGTGTCACATGAAAGTATATGTTCATCAATTACATAATTTATTAGATTTTCATGATTTATTTTTAATATTGACTTTTTAAGTCTTTTAAGAATTTGAGTTCCTCCAAAAAAAAGGATTTTAGTTCAAAATTCCCTCTCTCCTGCTTTTTTCCACCCCTTAAGAAGCAAACTATGATATTGAATATACATGTGAAGTTATGCAAAACATATTTCCATATTAGAAAAGATGTAAAAAAAAAGCAGAAAAATAAAGTTTAAAAATATTTGTCAATATGCTCATCAATCCTCTTTCTGGAAGTGGATAGCATTTTTTATCATGGGTCCCTTGCAATTAACTTGGATCACTGTCTTGATCAAAGTAGCTAAGTTTTCACAATTGCTACTCTTTTACCATTGCTGTTACCGTGTCGTGTTCACCTTCTTGTACTCATTTCCATAGTTCATAGAAGGCTTTCCAGGTTTTTCTGAAAACTTCTTGCTCATCATTTCTTAGACTACAATGGTAATGCATCACAATTATATACTACAACTTTTTCAGCCATTCAGAGATTCATGGGCATCCCCTCAGTGTCCAATTTTTGATATCCCCAAAAGACCTCCTATAAATATTTTTTTCCTTTTTTCTTTCATCTTTTTTAGATACAGACCTAGTAGTGGTATTAGTGGGTCAAAAGGTAGTCATAGTTTTATAGTCATTTGAGAATGGATCAAAATTGTTCTCCAGAAAGATAGGACTGCTTCAAAACTCCACAAACAGAGCATTAGTGTACATATTTTTTCTACATCCTCTCCTCATTTATCATTTTCATTTTCTGTCAGGTTAGCCACTCTGATAGGTGTAAGGTATTATCTCAGAGATTTTTTTTAATTTTAATAATCAATAATGAAAAAGCAGGTGGGTGCACCATGGATACAGCATCTGACGAAAAGTCAGGAAGATGCATCTTCCTGATGAGATCAGTTTTTTGTTTGTTTTGTTTTGTTTTATATTCATCTCTTCCCTCCCACCTTTTTTGGGCCTTTTTCCTTTCTTTTAAATTTGGTCTTTGCTTCCAGAGTGGAAGAGGCACTGTCTCCAACTTCTTGTGCTAGTGGCTGCAGGCTCTGGTTATTTACCTGATTCCGTACTAATGTTGCCTTGAGGTCCACAGGGGACCTTCATATCTAATGCAATACTGCAAGAGTGGGGTGAGGGTTGACTAGCACTGTTGGAGGTTTCAGGGAGTCTGGCAGATTAATTGGTGCTGAGGTGGGGTCCTAGTGGAGGTGTCTCAAGTGCGCTGAGGCCTGGTGGTGTGTTATTGCATTTTCAAGTGGCTATACTCAAGCAGTGGGGTCAGGCCTCTATAGGCTGCCTGTTTGGCTGGGGCTATGCTGAACCATGACAGGCTGGTGCTGGCTGGCAGCTGCCTGTTTACTTAGGCACCCATAAAGTAGGCATATACCTGTTTGCCTAAGGCTGTGCTGAAATATGTGGTTGTTCTCAGAGCTGTAATCTGCTGATTCCCCTGGTTATGCTAATGTACATGGGGGGTCCTGGTGTTGGCATTTGCTCCACCACACTGGGGTCCAGGATCTTCTACTGCTTTGCTAATGGGAGGTTTGTTGCTGGCTTGCTGGGAGGCTTCCTATCCTGGGCTATGCTACCCTTTCACCTAGTGAGACAGACTTTTCTTTTTTTTTTCAGATTTTATTAAGTTATTTATTTTTAGTTTTCAATATTCACTTCCACAAGATTTTGAGTTCCAAATTTTCTCACCATCTCACCCCTCCTCCCACCCCAAGATGGACTGCATTCTGAATACTCCTTCCCCTAATTTGCCCTCCCTTCTCTCCCACCCCCCCTGCATCTTATCCCCTATCCCTTTTATTTTCCTGTAGGACAGGGTATATTTCTATAACCCATTGCCTGTATATCTTATTTCCCAGTTGCATGTGAAAACAATTTTTAACATTTGTTTTTAAAACTTTGGGTTCCAAATTTTCTCCCTTCCTCTCTCCCCATCCATACTCATTGAGAAAGCAGGCAACTCGATACCGGTTATACATGTGTAGTCATGCAAAGCACTTCCATAGTAGTCATATTGTAAAAAAACTAAATATATTTCCCTTCATCCTATTCTGCCCCCCATTTTTCCATTCTCTCTTTTGACCCTGTCCCTCCTTAGAAGTGTTTTCTTCTGATGACCCCCTCCCCCAACCCACCCTCCCTTTTATCATCCCCCTGCTCTCTTGTCCCCTTCCCTTCCCCCATTTTCCTGTAGAATAAGATAGATTTCCATACCCAATTGAGTGTGTATGGTATTCTCTCCTTAAGCCAAATTTGATGAGAATAAGATTCACTCATTCCCTCTCACCTTCTCCAGTTTCACCTCCATGGTAAAAGCCTTTTCTTGGCTGTTTTGTGTGAGAAAATTTACCCCATTCTACCTCTCCCTTTCTCCTTCTCCCAGTATAATCCTCCCTCACCCTTTAATTATATTCTCCAGATATCACCCCTTCATCTTCAACTCACCCTGTGCCCTCTATCTATATATCTATATATACATACATATAATTTTTTCCTTCTAACTACCCTAATACTGACAAAGGTCTCATGAGTTACAACTATCATCTTTCCATGCAGGAATGTAAACAGGTCAATCTTAATAAGTCCTTTATAATTTCTCTTTCCTGTTTACCTTTTCATGTTTCTCTTGAATCTTGTATTTGAAAGTCAAATTTTCTATTTAGCTCTGGTCTTTTCATAAACAATGTTTGAAAGCCCTGTATTTCACTGAATATCCACTTTTTCCCCTGAAAGATTATACTCAGTTTTGATGGGTAGGTGATTCTTGATTGTAATCCTATCTCCTTTGCCCCCCAGAATACCATATTCCAAGCCCTCTAGTTTCTTAATGTAGAGCTGCTAAATCTTATGTTATCCTGATTGTGTTTCCACAATGCTTGAATTGTTTCTTTCTGGCTGCTTGCAGTATTTTCTCCTTGACCTGGTAACTGTGTAATTTGGCTATAATATTTCCAGGGGTTTTTCTTTGGGAATCTCTTTCAGGAGGTGATCAGTGGATTCTTTCCATTTTTATTTTGCCCTCTGGTTCTAGAACATTAGGGCAGTTTTCCTTGATAATTTCTTGAAAGATGATGTCTTGGTTCTTTTTTTGATCATGGCTTTCAGATAGTCCAATAATTTTTAAAATATCTCTCCTGGATCTATTTTCCAGGTCAGTTGTTTTTCCAATGAGATATTTCACCTTCTCTTCTATTTTTTCATTCTTTTGGTTTTGTTTTACAATGTCTTGATTTCTCATAAAGTCAGTAGCTTCCATTTGCTCCATTCTAATTTTTAAGGAAGTATTTTCTACAGTGAGTTTTTGGACTTCCTTTTCCATTTGGTCAATTCTTCTTTTGAAGGCATTCTTCTCCTCATTGGCTTTTTGGACCATTTTTGCCATTTGGGTTAGGCTGGTTTTTTTTTTTAAGGTGTTATTTTCTTCAGTAATTTATGGGTCTCCTTTAGCAAGCTGTTAACTTGCTTTTCATGATTTTCTTGCATCACTCTCATTTCTCTTCCCAGTTTTTCCTCTACTTCTTTTACTTGATTCTCAAAATCCTTTTTGAGCTCTTCCATGCCCTGGGATCGATTCATATTTTTCTTGGAGGCATTGGATGTTGGAGTTGATTTTGTTGTCTTCTTCTGGTTGTATGTTTTGATCTTCTTTGTCAGCAAAGAAAGATTCCATGTTCTGATTCTTTTTGAGCTGCTTGCTCGTGATCCCTGCCAATTACTTGAGTTATAAATTCTTTGTTAAGGTAGGGGTCTGCTTCCAGTGTGGAGAATGTACTGTTCCAAGCTTTGGGGGTTTTGTGCAGTTGTTTTCAGAGATACTTCTAGGGACTTGTAAATTTTTAGTTCTTCCAAGGTGGTAAGATTAGGGGAGAGGTGTTCACCTTTTTCCTGGTCTGTGCTCTGGTCTATGAGTGACCACAAGCATTTTCTTCTGCCTTGGACCTTGAACAGGATTGCCTCTCCACCACCACTATCAGCTCCACCATGCCAGTATGTCTCCTTTGCCCCAGAACCACCACCTAGAACTATGACCCAAATCTAAGCAAGATAATTCTGTACCACTAAAGAGATCCCTACAACCCCTCTCTGATCAGCCACTCAAATCCCCATCAGTCTGTGGGCTGGGAGCTCTCAAAGCAGCCACTGGCCAGTGCTACACTGATAATGGGGCTGGGTCCAAGCTCCTCTCTCACAAAAGTCACAGACTTTTCTACTGACCTTCTAATTTGTCTTTGGTGCTTGTGGGTTAAGAAGTCTGGAAACTGCCACAACTCCCCTTGATTCAGTCCTCTGAGGGTTGCTTCAGTTTCCCTGAGGCCTGGTTTGCCTGCTCACCCACACTGAACTGTCTTCCTCTCCCAGCCCAGTGCATCAATCATTCATGTTGTCTTGGGCTGGAAATTTGTTTCACTATGTCTTTTTGTGGGTTCTGCTGCTTTAGAATTTGTTTAGAGTCATTTTTTACAGGTATTTGGAGGGGTTTGGGGGAGAGCTCAATCAAGCCACTGCTTTTACTCTGCCATCTTCACTCTGATCCTGAGATAGACCTTTCTTGCTAATCCTCCATGTTAATTGGGCTAAAAGGTTGTTTTCCCCCATCTTTTTGCTGATTTTGCTCTTTTGGGATTTGTTTTGGGTCTCTATTTTATGGTTGTTTGGAGGTGAGTATGGGAGAGTTGTAGCAGTTTACTGCTTGCTCTGCCATCTTGACTCCTAGAAGTCGAGAATGTAATGATGAGTTTTGCCTGAAAGCTTGGATCTTATGGTATCTTATAGTCACTTACTATTGTTTATTGACCTAATAAAGATAATAGTCTTAATAGACTATTATGTAAATAATAGTAATGTAATATTTAATGTAAATAATGGATTGTGTAAATAATGTAAATAATACAATATGTAAATAATTTAATCCTATAAAGTCCCTTTTGATTTCTCTTTCTTTTTATGCTTCTCTTGAGTATTTCATTTGAAAGGTAAATTTTCTATTTGTCTGTGGTGTTTTCATTAGGAATTCCTGAAATCAGTAAATATTCATTTTCATTTTCCTCTATTTCAGTAAATATCCCTTTTTCTCCCCAGAAACATTCTAGTTTGTTTTGCTGGGTAGATTATTTTTTATTGTAATCTTATCTCCTTTGTGAAGCAGGAAATTATATTCCAAGCCCTCCGCAACTCTAATATGGTAGCTGTTAAATCTTTTGTAATACTGATTGTCCCTCCATTGTATTTGAAGAATTTTTTTTCTCCTGGCTCCTTCAAGTATTTTCTCTTTGACCTGTGAATTATGGGATTTTGTTTTAATATTCCTGAGAGTTTTCATTTTGCAATCTCTTTCAGGAGGTGATTGGGGGATTTTTTTGATTTCTATTTTCATCCAGTTCTAGGATATCTGGGTAATTTTCCTTTATAATTTCTTGAAAGAATGTTTATGCTCTTTCTTTTTGAGATAAATGATTTATATTAACCAATGATTTAGAGAGATTCAGATTTTACTCCATTTCTTTTATCTTCATGGCAAGACCTCAGTTTCTGATGGTTGAGCTAACCTTGTCTATCTAGACTCCACCCAGGTGGGGCAGTCATTGTGTTTCATTCAGGGCTAGATGGGAATAAATTCTTTGAACAGATTGCCCAAGACTAGGACTAACTTAAAAGTAAATTACTTAATCAAAGTTCAGATCCAGCCCCTCTTTGCAATATTCAATTTCTCACTAATTATTAGCCAATCAAAGTTGATTGTCACCCTCAAAAAAACCTTTTTTTAAAGTACATATATAATGTGAGCCTGCTGCCATGATTGTCTTTGTTCAAAGGGAGACAGCCAAATGATCACTCTTTTATTAAAATGCTACTGTTATTAATAAAATGATTAAATTGGTCAGAAATTATGTCTTTCAAAAATTTTTAAACATCATACTTTGGTCATGGCTTTCAGGAAATCCAATAATTCTTAAATTATGTATCATCTATTTTCCATGTAAATAGTTTTTCCAATGAGATATTTCACATTTATTTCTATTTTTTTCATTCTTTTGTCTTTTTTGTTTATTTGCTTCTTCAGAGTTTGTAGAATCATTATTTTCCTCTTTCCCAATTTGAATTGTTAATAAAGTATTTTCTTCAGTGAGTTTTTGTATCACTACCTGCCCCACTCCACAATTTGGCCTATTCTGCTTTTTAAGGAGTTATTTTCATCAGTGAAATTTTATACCTCTTTTACCATTTGGCCAGTTCTCATTTTAAGGTTTTACTTTCTTCAGTACCTTTTTTTTTGTATGTGTGTGTGTATCCCTTTCACCAAGCTGTTAAATGTTTTTTTTCTTGCATCAATATTATTTCTTTATGCCAATTTTTCACTACCAGTGTTATTTGATTTTTAATATCATATGTAGCCCTTCCAGTAATTCTTATTGGATTTGTGTCTAATTCACATTTTTTCCCCTTTCAGGCTTTGCTTGTAGTTTCTTTGCATTATCTTCTGTGTTTGTATCTTCATATTCCTTGTTCCCATAGCAGATTTTTGTGGTCAGGTACTTTTTTGTTGTCTACTCATTTTTCCAGCCTGTTTCTTTACTTTTGAACATTATGTTCAAGTTAGGCCTTGTTTCTGGGATGGAATGGGGTGACATACTGTTTCTAGCTTCAGGATTTTTGTACTGGTATTTTCAGTACTGGTTCTGGGAATTTGGTAATTTGGGGTTTTTCCAAGGTGATGCTGATCTGGGGAAAAGTTTGATCACTCCTCTGGTGATCTTAGCTCTATTCTTTGTACAGGAAAGGGGCCCTTGCTCCCTAATGACCAAAAGTGATACTCTTTTTTGGGGTCTTTCATCCCTTGTGACTACAAATAATACTGCTTCTCAGAAACCCTGCTGACTCAGAGAGTAAGAGCTCCTCTCCTCCATGGAACTGTGAAACAAAAGGATAGAGGCAATAGGTTTGCCAAACAATACATAGTTTGGTTATAATTCAATAATATTCTGGTGGTGCTTGGCAAGCCAGTAGTTTAAGCAGCTTAGATAGCAAGCTTTCTTTTTGACATCAAATACCATTGTAGATTCCCTTTGGATGATGTGCATAAACACAAATAAGTTATCACAATGAGGAAAATTTAATTTAGAGAAGAACTGAACATTATTCATTTTATTTTTTGTAGCTATAAGTGATATACATCCATTTCCCTTTATCTCTTCAAAGATAAAAATCCAAAAGGAACAACAATGTGAAAAAAGTTATTTAGAAAACCTGGACTTCAATGTAATATGTCCTCTTCCATGTCTTCTAGAAATTCAAATTGACAGTAGTGACTATGTCCCTCACTCCCAGGAATTTTTTGTGGTGAATGGCCTCTTATATGTCACTTATTGTAATCAGTACTCAACCCTCATCTCAAATGCCATCTTCTACAGAAAGATTACCCTCATGTCCTTCTCTCATTCCAGAAATTCATTTCATATGTTTATGGATTTTCCCTTTATTTTATTTTTGCCTTCAAGTTCTTTCAACCCAATAGGAGATAATTACCTTGAAGCTTTTGTCTTTGTATTTCCAGGGCTTAGTACTGTGTCTAACACATAGCAAGCATTTTATAAATGTTGAAAGAATGAAAGAATCAATTTTTTTAAAATAATCAATCTTCTTGAAATTATGCCTCAATACAACAGGGTTTTTTCTCCCCTATTACCAAGAATTCAATTAGAGGAAAAATAATTTTTAATATAAATCAAACTCCTAAGCCCTTTTTAACTCAAAAATCCTTTGGTACAAATGATAGAATCTGTCTCCAAAACAGAAATGGTCAGCTGAGATGAAGAAAGAGTGGATTTCAGGAAGGACAATTGGATTGTAAAATTCTACCAAGATGGGAATGTAGCAAGTATAGAGTTGAAGAAATAGCAAATCATCCATTTTAGCAAGAATGTAAATTTCCTGAAAGGGCATGGTATGATAAAAGGCTATAGGTAAAAGTTAGATGCTAATTGATGAAGATCTTTCATGGAAAACTGAATTGATGTTTTATCCTAGAGGCATTCTTCTTTAATATTTCAAAGAAAGTTTTGATGAAAAGTTTTGTCTCCCATAAGGACCTTTATATTAATGTTCAAATATATTTGAATTATAAATATATGATTGCTTATAGTAGATTTTATGTCATATAATGATATAATAAAATATACAAAATAGTTTGATTCTTTTAATAACATCTCTGACTTATATAATTTTAGTGCTCCTTTTTGTCACAAATATTCTTTGAATTGTTCAGAGTAGATATTCTCCAACCTAAAAGATGAGGCAACTGAAGTTCAAAGAAGTTAAAGGAATTGCCTAAGACAATATTGTTAGTAAATATCAAAGACAAGAATCATATAACAGTCTCCTGATGCTAATGTCAGTATTTTCTCCAAAATAAAGAGATGTGTTTACAGTTATGTGCAATTGCTATTCATCCTTTAAGGATTCCTTAGAACTGACTAGTTCAAGGTAAGTAACATAAACAGAATAATCCACCTTTCTTGAAGAGACAAGTGGAAAATCCCAATAGAGAATTAAGGATGTGTCTATAAAACACAAAAGTAAAACAAAAAAACAAAACAACAGCAAAAAAAAAACACAAATAAACAAAAATAACTGAAGGCCTTTGACAAACTATTCCTTGTGTTTTCTATGTTGTAACTGTGGCTAATCAGTTAGGCTATGAATTGTTTTTGTAATTTAGATAAAGTTGAATTGAAAAAAGTCTCACTCCAACATTTGCATTTACATTATAAATAGAATGCTTACCACAACAATCTGGTGTTTTGAGGAAGACAAAAGAGTATTTTTTCTAGCAATTTCAGTATTTTATTGAACCAAAAACAAGAGGGGAAGAGGAATAGAAAACAATTTATTCTATTGTAAATGGAGGTCATACAGTAGCTCTTGTTTGGATTGTTAAAAAGAGCAAATGCAAAATTTTCTGGCTTTTGGGGCTTTACTCTTTACTTTGAGCTTTTATTCTTGCTGATTTGTTCTTCCCTAGAGAAGACTGCTGAGGAAATTCTTATCCTACAAACAACAGATGAATTTAGAGGGTGGTTAGGAATTGAATATGGTTTCTATCAAAGTAGTAAGACAGGGAGCAAGAATTTGGGAAGATGACTTCTCCTTCCTGATGTGAATTTTAGAATATAAGGATGCTTGTAAGTGTGCCTCTTCAAAGGATTTCAGGTGTATCTGTCTTCCTCTTATGGTTACAGAAGTAGTTGAACATGTATCAAATAGCAGCATTTTACTTGCAGTCAGGGAGAAGTAAGTTTACATCTGGCCTTAGATACTTACTAGGTGAGTGACACTGGGCAAATCAGTTTCAGTATCCTCAACTGTAAAATAAGGATAATAATAGCATCTATTTCTCAGGGTTCTGTGAGGACCAAATGAGATAATATTTGGAAAAGTACTTAGGAAAATGCTTACTACATAATAGATGCAATATAAATACTTGTTCTTAAAAATGTTGGGGGCAGAGCCAAGATGGTGTAGAATAAGCACTCAGTGGAGCTCTCCCAATATTCTCCTCCAAATAACTATAAAATATTTCCTCAAATCAAATTCTGGAATGGTAGAGTCAATGAAAGGTCAGAGACATTGTTCCAACTTAGGAAGTTGGAAAAAGAGATCTGTGACAAGGAAATGGAAGCTGGCCTGGAGATCACATGGGACTCAATAGGAACAGAAGCAGTTTGGAAGCTTTCAAGCCACAGAAGGTGAGAGGACCTGGCAACTGACAGAAAGAGAATACAAGGTCCTTTGTACTAGAACTGGGAGCTGTTTGGCAACTTCTCTTTTAAGTCATAGTTCAAAGGCAGAGAGGAATGCTTTCTTTCAAGGGGGAGTGAGTCCCAAGGAGCAGCATAGATTTCAGTCACAAAAGATCAAGGACTCTGAGAAACAGTATCACTTGTAATCCCAAGAGTAGGGGCCCTGAAGAGAAATATCTCTTCTAGTCTCATGGAATCAGGGATCTTGAGAAATAGAAATTATTGCAATCCCAAGAGATCAGGGATATTTCTGGGTAAGGACAAGAGTATAGACCAGGAGAGTAGTGAGCACATCTCATCTCAGATGATACCATGTTAGAAGCACCAAAAAATTCCCAGACTCTCAGAAATAACTCTGAAAAGAACAGTGCAAAAAACCCTTAAACTTGAGACAGTGTCCCACCCCTCACACCCTCAGAACACTGGGATTTTAACAAAAATACCAAGGTCAAGAAATAGGAAAAATGAGGAAGGAACAACAAAAATAACTGGACCATCAAAAGTTACTGTCTGTTCCACAGAGTTAAGAGTGGAGCACAGGCCAGTCCAGGCTGTTGACATTATAGGCCACAGGATACCAGCAGCAGGCCTTGAGGGTGACAGAATCAGCAGTTGCAGTGGCTGTTTCTAGAACTCTCAGGTCACAGAAGGTAAGGGGGTCAGACAGCTTGTCAGAAGGAAATTACTGGGTCCCTTTGCTGGCATTGGGTACAGGACTGTGTTGCAATACCCATACTCTGATCTGAGTTGTAGTCACCAGAGTTGGAGTACCAGGGTCAAGAGGGGCACTACTGTGCTAGAGCTGCAACCACAGAAAATGAGGGACCTTAGTGGGGTAGAGCCAAGATGGTGGAGTGAAAGCAATGACTTGCTTAAGCTCTCCCCCAAACCCCACCCACCAAATACCTGTAGAAAATGGCTCTAAAGAAATTCTAAAGCAACAGAATCCACAAAAAGACAGAGTGAAACAAATTTTCAGCCCAAGATAACCTGGATGGTTTATTGGAAAGGTATATTGCACTGGGTGGGGAGAGGAACGCAGTTCAGTGTGGGCAAGCAGGCATCAGCAAACCTGGAGCAGGTCACAGAGGACTGAATTGCAGACAGCTGTGGCAGTTTCTGGATTTCTAAACCCATGAACATCAAAGACAACTTAGAAGGTCAATGCAAAAAGTCTGTTTTTGTGGTGAGAGAGAAGCTGGATCCCAGCTGCAAGTCCTGAGCTCAGCCCTGGGGTGGCAGCTTCTTCCTGAGAGTCTGGCCCACAGACTGAGGGGGAATTGGGTGGCTGATCAGAGGGGGATTGCAGGGATCTCTTTGCCAGTGCTGAGGCAGGAATCTCTTGCTTTGCCCGTGCTTGGATCTGGGTCAGAGTTCTGGGTGGAAATCCTGGGGGGAGTAGGAGTGCTGGTGTGGTGGAGTTTGTAGTGGCGGTGGAGAGGAAATCCTCCTCACAGTTCCAAGACAGAAAAGACTGCTTGTGGTCACTCATAGACCAGAGCACAGGACAGGAAAGGAGTAAACACCTCGCCCCTTATCATTCCACCCTGAAAGAACTGAAAATTTACAGGTTGCTAAAAGTATCTCTGAAAACAGCTGTTCAAACCCCCAAAGCTTGGGATAGTATGTTCTCCACATTGGAAGCAAACCTCTACCTTAATAAAGAGTTTATACCTCAAGTAATTGGCTGCAATCATGAGCAAATCTCACAAGAAATGTCAGACAATAGAATCTTTTTTTTGGTAACAAAGAAGATCGAAACATACAAACAGAAGAAGACAACAAAGTCAAAACTCCTACATCAAAGCCACCAAGAAAAATATGAATCAGTCCCAGGTCTTAGAAGAGCTCAAAAGTGATTTTGAGAAGCAAGTAAGAGAAGTAGAGGAAAAACTGGGAAAAGAAATGAGAGTGATGCAAGAAAATCATGAAAAACAAGTCAACAGCTTGCTAAAGGAGACCCAAAAAAATACTGAAGAAAATAACACCTTAAAAAATAGCCTAACCCAAATGGCAAAAGAGGTCCAAAAAGCCAGTGAGGAGAAGAATGCCCTAAAAAGCAAAATTGGCCAAATAGAAAAGGAAGTCCAAAAACTCACTGTAGAAAACACTTCCTTAAAAATTAGAATGGAGAAATTGGAAGCTAATGACAATTTGAGAAATCAAGGCACTGTAAAATAAATCCAAAAGAATGAAAAAATAGAAGAGAATGTGAAATATCTCATTGGAAAAACAACTGACCTAGAAAATAGATCCAGGAGAGAGAACTCAACTGGGTATGGAAATCTGTCTTATGCTACAGGAAAATGGGGGGGGAAGGGGACAAGAGAGCAGGGGGATGATAGAGAGGAGGGCAGATTGGGAAAGGGGGTAATCAGAAGCAAATACTTCTGAGGAGATACAGGGTCAAAAGAAAGAATAGAATAAATGGGGGGCAGGATAGGATGAAGGGAAATAGAGTTAGTTTTTCACAACATATCTACTATGGAAGTGTTTTGCATACCTGCACATGTATAACCTATATTGAGTTGCTTACCTTTTCAATGAGGGTGGGTGGGGAGAGAGGAAGGGAGAAAATATGAAACCCAAAGTTTTAAAAACAGGTATTTTAAAAAAATGTTTTCAAATGCAACTGGGAAATAAGAAATACAGGAAATGGAGTACAGAAGTCTATCCTGCCCTATAGGAAAATAGAAGGGGAACGGGATAAGAAAAAGGGAGGGGGAGAGATAGAAGGGAGGGCAGACTAAGGGAAGGGGTATTCAGAATGCATGCCATTTTGTGGTGGGGGAGGGGCTAAATGGGGTGGAAATTAGGAACTCAAAATCTTGTGGAAGTAAATGTTGAAAATTGAAAATAAATAAATTTATTAAAATTTTTTTAAATTTAAAAAGACTGAAAAAGAAAAAAAAAAGAAAATGAGGGACCTTAGTCACAGTTCCAGCACAGAAAAGAGTGCTTGTAGTAACTCACAAACCAAAGATAAGGTCAGGAAATTGGTAAACATACCTTTCCTTCAATCATATTACCTTGGAAATACTGAAATCTTATAGCCCCTCAGAGTTAGCACTGGAAACAGATTAATAAAAAATCTGAAGCTTGGGACAGTGACCCCTTCACCTCCACCCTGAAAGCAGATACCAACTTTAACATAAAGCTAAAAATCAAGAAATAGACTGGGAAAATGAGCAAGCCACAAAAACGATCCCAACCTATGGTGATAGGGAAGATCAAAACACAAACTCAGAAGAGGGAAACAAAGTCAAAACTGCTGTATCCAAAGCCTCAAAGAAGAAAACAAATTGTTCTCAGACCCAGGAGGAATTCCTAGAAGAGCTCAAAAAGGATTATAAAAATCAAATAAGAGAGGTGGAGGAAAAATTGGGAAAACAAAAAAGAGTGATGGAAGAAAATAATGGGAAAAAAAAGAGTCAATAGCTTGATAATGGAAGCACACAAAAATACTGAAGAAAATAGCACCATAAAAATAAGATAGACAAAACAGAAAAAAAAAATCCAATGAAAATAAGAAAGTTTTCAAAAGTGGAATTGGCCAAACTGAAGAAAATATACAAATATTCATTGAAGAGAGTTCTTTAAAAGTAAAATTGGCCAACTGGAAAAGCAGGTACAAAAGCTCAGTGAAGAAAATAGTTCTTTGAAAATTAGAATTGGGCAAGGGGAACCTGCTGACATTATGAGAAATCAAGAAACAATCAAAATCAAAAGCATGGGAAAATGAAGAAAATATGAAATATCACATTAGGAAAAAATGACCTAGAAAATAGATCCAAGAGAGATAAATTTAAAATTATTGGACTACCTGAAAGCCATGATCAGAAAAGAGCTTAGAGTTTATCTTTCAAGAAATTATCTTGTCCTGATATTCTAGAACCAGAAGATAAAATAGAAATGTAAAGGATCCAGCAATCACCTCCTCAAACAGATCCCAAGATGAAAATTCCTAGGAATATTATATCCTAATTCCAGAGCTGCCAAGTCAAGAAGAAAACATTGCAAAGAGATCAAAAGCAACATTCCAAATATCATGGAGTGACAATCAAGATGACACATGATTTAGCAGCTTCTATATTAAAGGATCAGAGGGCTTAGAATATGATATTTCAGAGGGCAAAGGAGTTACAATTAAAATTTTAAAAATTACCTAAAGAGGAAAACTACATATAATCCTTCAGCGGGAAAAAAATAAACATTCAGTAAAACAGAAGACTTTAAAGCATTCTAGATAAAAAATACCAGAGCTGAATAGAAAATTTGACTTTCAAATACATAACTTAATAAAAACTCAAATAAGGTAAACAAAAAAGGTAAATCATAAGGAATTCATCAAAATTAAATTTTACATACCTACATGGCAAGATGACACATGTAACTCCTAAGAACTTTTTTCTTTTTTTTTTTTCATTTCTACAGCAGTTAGAAAAAGTATACATTGACAGAGGACATGGATGTGAATTGAATATGATGATATGATATCTGAAAAATAAATTTAAGGGGGAAAAAGAGGAATACACTGGGAGAAAAGGGATGGGAGAGATAGAATGGGGTAAATTATAAATTATCTCATATAAAAGAGGCACTAAAGAGCTTTTATGGTGGAGGGAAAGATCAGGTAGGTAAGCAGGAACAATTGAACCATACTCTCCTCAGAATTGACTCAAAGGGGTAATAATGAACACACTCAATTGGTTATAGAAATTTATATTACACTACAGGAAAATAGGAAGAGAAGGAAGAACCTGATAGAAGTGAGAGTAGATTTGGGGAGGCAATATTCAGAAGAAAAAAATTTGAGGATGGACAGGGTAAAAGGAGAAAGAGTAGGATAAACAGAAGAAAAATAGAATGGAGGGAAATACACAATAATCATTAAGTGCGAAAAACTTAATAGCAAGTATCTTTAATAAAGGCCTCATTTCTCAAACATATGAAGAAATGAATCAAATTTATAAAATAAAAGCCGTTCCCCAATTGATAAATGATCAAAGGACATGAACAGGCAGTTTTCAAAAATTTTAAACAAATCACTATATAGTCATATGCAAAAATGTTCTGAATCACTATTGATTAGAGAAATACAAAAAACAATTCTTAGGTACCACCCCACCCGTATCAGATTGGGTAATATGACAGAAAAGAAAAATGACAAATGTTGAAGGGGATATAGGGAAATTGAGACACAAATGTACTATTGGTGAACGCGTGAACTGATTCAACGTTTCTGTATAGCAATTTGGAACTACCAGGCATGTCCTTGGATCCAGCAATAACACTACTAGGACTATATACCAAAGAGATTTTAAAAAAGGGGGGAAGAAAAATTACCTATATGTACAAAAATATGAATAGCAGCTCTTTTAGTAGTGCCAAAAAATTGGAAATTGAGGAGATGTCCATTAATTTGAGAATGGCTGAACAAGTTGTGGTATGTGATTGTAATGGAATACTATGATGCTATAAAAAATGATTGGCAGAATGTTCTCAGAAACACCTGGAAAGAGTTACATGAGCTGATACAAAATGAAGTGCGAAAAACCAGGAGAGTATTGTACACTGTATCAGTATTTTATGATGATCAGCTTTGAATGACAGCTCTTCTCAGCAATACAATAATTCAAGACAATTCGTAAGTACTAATGGTAAAAAATGTTATCCATCTCCAGAGAAAGAACTGATGGACTCAATTCAGATAGAACTATACTTTTTAATTTTGTTGTTTTCATATTTTTTTCTTTTATAGTATGATTAATAGGAAAACACATTTTAAATGACTGCACATGTGGAACTGTCTTTTCCCAAATCCCCGTGCACTGGGATATTCATGGCATTCCCAAACAGAAGAGCTAATTTGATACTGAAGAAAGAAGCCAGAAGCTCTAGATTATAGATAGTAGTTTAATCAATTGGGTTACTTATATTTGGGGCCAGTCTGGGGTGGTTGCCAGATGAAACAGTGTCAATAATGTATTGATCTCCACAAAGACCCCAGGAAAGTCCAGTGATAATTATAGGAAACAGCTAAAGAGAGGAGGAGCTATAGAACACATTACTACTGATTGGTGAATATTTTTAGGTTTCTCCTTAGTAATGAGGTCATTTCTGAGCTTGGGTACAAGCCAGTACTGTTGGTTAAATGCCTAAACTCCATGTTTTGCACTGGTCATGTACTGGTCGTGAACTGGTCACTGTGTCTGTGTAATGGTTGTTACTGGTCACAGTATTTGAGTGATGGTTTTCATTGGTCATTATGTCTGAGTTCTCACCAGTCACATTGTCTAAGTTATGACTTTCACGTCCCACTGTGCTTTATGATGTTCCCCCAATAGGGACCCCACAATCCACCCCTGAAAGCTGCCCATACATCCTTCCCAAATATGTTCTGCAAGGTGCCTGGGGTATTTCCATGCTGGGGTATTTAGGACCTTTTTGGGTAAATCCAGAAAGGATGGTCCCATTTGTAGGAATAAATGACAAAAGCAATGCAACCACAGGTAGAAGAACAACATGACCAACAAGAAAATTACCACAATTGTTACAATTTGTGGGAGGTGAAGGGAGAATCAACTACCAAATGAGATTAGAATAATTTGATTTTCTCAGTTTCCCTTTTCAAGGGGACACTTGTCATAATTTTTCCTGACAAACTAATGTAAGGTTAATGAGTTTGACCAGTCAAAGCACAAAGCATAGCAAGAATATCCAAAGTTGTGGAATAATTTTAGAGTGGAAGTTTACATGACATCAAGATAGCTGAGTGAACTTTGTATTCAGATACAGTGAAAGAAACAAAAACAGCAACAACAACAACAAAAGTAGCATAATAATGATCATCAACCCAATCCCAATAACTCCAATGTCCCATGTAGTTGCCTGGTCTCTGGAACATCTTTTCTTGGGGCAATCTGGAAAATGTTTTGTACTCTAGGACAACTCTTTAGTAGAACTCTTTTTCTGGTTCCAAGTTACTTGTAGAGACTCCTCAGATATTCCTGCTAAAATATCTTACAAAACAGATCTCAATACAAGTTGGTACATCCTCTCAAATTTTCCTTCTCTAATAACTAGTTTGTGTTGTGAAAACCAGCTTAAACCTCAGAGTTCTATCTTATCAGTAATAGAGGTATAATGGAGACACATCAAACTAGGAACCTACAGTTCATTTGAAACTTCAGAAAATTTAAGTCCTTACATGTCTCATTAGAATCATTTACATTTGACATACAAGATTGTCTGATTTGGTTGCTTTTTCAATATTTTCCACTCTGTTTCTAATTCTTTTAAGAGGATCAGATGCTATTAAAGATTCAATCCTATACAGGAAAACTTAGGTAACAACACTCTTGCATGTAGAGGCTTTCCAACTCCAGGTTAAATGGTTTCACAAATGAATTTGCTTATAAGAGGCTGACTTTAATTATAATAAAAGATTTGGGAGGATACTTAAGTAATTAACTCCAATTGTATATAGAAAACAATGTATATCAACTGAGTAGAGCATGTTCAGCTGTTAACCATATTCAAATAGAATAGATATTACACAAAAAGTTCTTTTCACTATGATGACTGATGGTACCAAACTTCTATTCCTTAAAACAGAAGAGCTTTCTTTTTTAAAAATTTTATTAATTTATTATATTATTAATATATTAATTAATTAATTTTATTAATTTAATTTATTATTTATTAATGATATTTTGAGTTATCAACAATCATTTCCATAAGCTTTTGAGTTTTAAATTTTTCTCCTCCTCCTTCCGCACATCCCTCCCCAAGACAGTGCACAATCTGATATTGGCCATACATATACATTCCTGTTAAACATATTTTCACATTAGTCTTGTTATAAGGAAGAATTAGAACCAATAGGAGGAACCACAAGAAAAAGGAAACAAGACAAAACAGGAGAAAAAAAAAGAACAAATAGTGTGCTTTGATCTTCTTTCAAACTCCATAGTTCTTTCTTTGGATGTGGATAGCATTTTCCATCATGAGGCCTTTGGAGATGTCTTAGATCCTTGTATTGCTGAGAAGAGTTAAGTCTATCAATATTAGTCACCCCACAATGTGACTGTTATTGTGTACAATGTTTTGCTGGTTCTGCTCACTTCACTTAGCATCAGTCCATACGAGTCTTTCCAGGTTTTTCTGAAGTCTGCCTGCTCTTCATTTCTTATAGCACAATAGTATCCCATTACATTCATACACCAAAGATTATTCAGCCATTCCCCAATTGATGGACATCTCCTCATTTTCAATTCTTTGCCACCACAAAAAGAGCTGCTATAAATATATATTTTTTTTTACACATGGGCCCTTTTTCCATTTTATGATCTCTTTGGGATTCAGTCCTAGAAGTGCTATTGCTGTATCAAAGGGTATGCACATTTTTATAGCCCTTTGGGCATAGTTCCAAATTGCTCTCCAAAATGGTTGGATCATTTCACAACTCCACCAACAATGCATTAGTGTTCCAATTTTCCCACATCTTCTCCAAAATTCATCATTTTCCTGTTTTGTCATCTTGGCCAATCTGATAGGTGTGATGTGGTACCTCAGAGTTGTTTTGATTTGCATTTCTCTAATCAACAGTGATTTAGAGCATTTTTTCATATGACTGAGATAGCTTTAATTTCTTTATTTGAGAACTGCCTGTTCATATCCTTTGACAATTTATTAATTGGGGAATGATTTGTATTCTTATAAATTTGATTTAGTTCTCTATATATTTTAGAAATGAGGCCCTTATCAGAGACACTGGTTGTAAAAATTCTTTCCCAGTTTTCTACTTCCTACCTAATCTTGGTTTTATTGCCTTTTTTTGTGCCAAAACTTTTCAATTTAATGTAATCAAAATTATCCATTTTGCATTTAATTATGTTCTCTATCTTCTGTTCATAAATTAATGGAAGAGCTTTCTGACTTTAACCTCACAGATTAATAGATTCATATCTTTGTTTCATATTTTATCTTTGTCCAGTTATTCCCATATCATCCTAAAAGAAAATGAGCTATTTCAGGGGTTTAATTTTATGCATGCTTATGTAAACATTAGCAGGCAGATGACAAGCTGAGTGTTAATTTACCTCATTGTTTGGGATATAGAATGACAAGACATTCAGATTGAAAATAGCAAGATCTCACATGCTTTCACTGTGCTCATGTCTTCTCTTGACCAGTTGCTCAGATGTTAGAAATTTGCTATAAAAGGAAAAGCAGGAAACATAATTATAACAGCATCAAATTCGTCTGTGATAACTCAACCCATATATGGCAGGATAAAGCATCCTTAGCTCTGTTTGACTTCAGGTGAGAGTCACAGTTGAAAACCAATCATGCAGTAACAATTCCCCATAGCTAGACTCAGGAATAATCAGGTGGGAAACATTCCTGTTTAAAAGAAACACAATGGGTAAACTGAGCCAGAATGATTCTACCTTATGCTAGGTCAAATGTTGTCCTCTTGGTTTTCTCCTGATACAAACCTCCACCTGTAATAGTTCAGAATCACATTCACTCTGAATATCTTGTGGCATTTCTCTCAAATGTGGATTACTGACTTAAATATCCATCAGACAACTATACCTGAATTCAAGCCTCAAAACAAAATCAGTTATAGTCCCAAGAGCTTTTATCTCAAATGGCATGTTTTATCTATCATAGCGGCTAGATACATTTATTATTTACTCTCAAAGAGTTCCAAGGAGCAACAAAAGTTTGCCAGGACTCAAACATATACAAAAGATTTCAGTTAACATTCTTCAATTTTTTTTTTCTTTTCTTATGAAGTTTAAATTTGTCCTGGTGTAAAAACCAATCATTAGAAATAATTTCTATATCATACACACACTGGTAAATTCTTAGTAAACCAGTTTTATTGTTTAGGAACTCCATAACCTAAACAAGGTCTTTTCCCAAGGCTGATGACCTTGCCCACACAGATGATTTCCAAGAATCTGGCAATTTTACAAAATAAGGAGGAATCAACAGGGACCCCAGAGACAGGGCTGAACCTGATGCCTCTGTCTGCCCACCCCATCTACCCTTAGGACTGCTATGGGCTGTGCTCTTTCACACATTCCCCCCCCCCAACACACACACACCATGTGCAGGGTAGAATAGAATAACCCTACTGCATACCCTCATACCTCACCTTTCCACACATAGTAATCAATTATCAATTCTGGGTTTCAACATTATGACAATAACCGCAAATAACTTAGTTAACTCTCTTTACACCTTCATTAGTAACAGCCAAATAGTGTAATTGTAATATCCTCTTAACTACAGGCAAAGATGTAAATATCCAGTTCCCTAAATTGCATTTACAAAACATTAAAAAACAGGGTTATCAGGGCTGATAACATAACATAACTGGTTTTAAACCATTTTTCCACTGTTTTTTTTTTTTAGTTTCTTTCAGTTCATACTCTAATGACATCCAACTTATAAAAAGTTGCTCAACACCCCTGATACAAAGTTTACTAATTTACACAGAATTATATGTTTGAAACTTGAAACAAACCCAGTACTGTTCAGGTGACTCCAAACCTGTTGAATGCATTTCCAAATTACCTAATAAGTAAAATCAGGCGTCTCATCACTATTGGCTTTGTGTACCGATCACATCTAAAATCCCACATAAAGTTATCAATTATGAAGCAATTACACCCAATTAAACTTAAAATATTTAAAATATATAATAATATATAATTATAAGATATCAGAAATATGTTACATCATATATAAATGTATGGTATAATAAAATTTAAAAAATAGTTAACATTTATAGTTTATGCCCTTTGTAAGGCATTGTGTTAAACACTTCACAGTCTTATGAAGTAAACCAAGGTAAATAGATGCAAGGTAACTTGCTGAAGGCCATCCACTTAACAAATTTCAGATCCACACATTTTCCCAATTTGTCTTAATGACAAATTACATAATAAATTTTAACTTATTTTAAACATCAAATTAGGAGAGACACATTTCACTTAAAATATTACCAGGATGAATTCAATCACCTTTTGGTGTGTCCTAGTACACACTCACACACACACACGCACACACACACCCCAAACTAAAAACAAACAAACAAACAAAAAACCTTTTCCCCTTTATCATGAGCCAGGAAAGGGGTTAAGTGCCAATCAAATTTCAGAGTGCAAACCTTGAAACTTTCACTAACACAGCCAGGAAAACTCCCTCTTGATAATCATGCAAATACAGGATGCTTACAGCTGGAGCTTTAAAGTAACAGCAAAACTTTCCAAAGTGTCCAAACCTTTTACTCTCAAATCCTCTGTTCACACTGTCTGTGCAAACAATTTATGACTTTCTTTCTGCCCATGCTCCTTTCATTTCTCAATGCTTAAACATTTCCGCTTTTCCTTCTACATACATATCCCTCCAATGGACTTTGATTAAAGCCCCTTTAGAACAGCACGTCTTGTTTCTTTCCTATTCTTATCAGATACTTCTCTTACTTTCTTCTACTTGTTTTTACTGAATATTTCTCAAATAATCTTCACTGCACTGAAGATATTTTTCTTTCTCTCTCTCTCTCTCTCACTTACCCACACCTCTGAGGCTGCTACAGTTGAGGGGGGAGGAAGAGAATTAGAAAGAAACTTTATTTTTTTATACCATCATCTAAATCATCTCCTATATTTCTATCTTCCCAGGAATCCTCTGCCTCATCACCTCCTGGCTAAGCAAAAAGAATTTCTCTTTCTTATCTGCTTTACTGGCCAAGTCCTCAGCTCCTAGTGCTGTGGTTTTCCATATATCTCATTCTAACTGTATCTTCTCTGTAATTCTCTGGTTTTCTCTTTCTAGGTCAAGAAACCTGACCTAGGTGGCTTTCCTCAATGATGTGAGAAAGGGCCATCCCACATTAGCCACCACCCTTTTTCCCTTCCTTAACCAACCTGATGGAACATAGCTCTGCCAGGAGGGTCTCTAAACCTTTCTGTGTTTGGGTGCATCCCCGTATTCATGTGTGACCCATATGTGTCCAACACATGGGCCACTCCACTGCACATGAAGGTCAGAGGCCACCTAGGAATTCCACTTGCCCTATCCCCTGCTCCCTTGGGCACTTATTTGGTATCCTGCTAACTATGCACATTATCTTGCCCAAAATCACTGTGCACTGGGATATTCACAGAGTCCCCAAACAGAGGAGCTAATTTGATACTGAAGAAAGAAGTCAGAAACTCCAGATTGATTATAGATAGTAGTTTAATCAATTGGGTTACTTACATTAGGGGCCAGTCTAGAGTATCTCTGAGATGAAAGAGTTTCAATAATGGATTGGTCCCCAAAAAGACCCAGGAAAACTCACTTAAAATTGTACAAAACTGACAAAGGGATGGGAGCTGTAGAGCACATCACTACTGATTGGTGGTTATTTTGGGGTTTCTGCTTAGTAATGAGGTCATTTCCAAGCATAGGCATTAAGTCAGTGCTGTTGGGTAAATGCCCAAACACAGGGCTGTGAACTGGTCATGTACTGGTCATGAACTGGTCATTATGTCTGTGTTATGGTTGTTACCTGTCATGATATCTGAGTTATGGTTTTCATCTGTCACTATGTCCAGGTTTTCACCAATCACAGTGTATAAGTTAAGGTTTTCACTTCCCACTGTGTTTTATGACTTTTCTTCAATAGGTAACCTATATCAATAACTTATATCAAACTGCTTGCCATCTCAGGGATAAGGGAGGGACAAAGGGATAGAGAGAATTTAGAACTCAAAGTTTTAAGAAATGATAGTTAAAATACTTCTTACATGTAAGTGGGAAAAAATAAAATATTAAATTTACAAAAAAGTAGAGGGCTTGGAATATGACATTCTAGAAGGGAAAAAAGCTAGAATTATAAGCTGGAATAGTCTACCCATCAAAACAGAGGATAATTGTTCAAGGGGAAAATAATATTTAATGAAATAGAGGACTTTCAAACATTCCTGAAGAAAAGAGGAGAACTGAATATAAAATTTGGCTTTCAAATAGGAAACTCAAAGGAAAAATAAAAAAGAAAACATGAAAGAGAAATCATAAGGTACTCAAGTTTAAACTGCTTATGTTCCCATATGGAAAGATTACATATATAACTTGTAAGAACTTTATCATTGTTAGCACATTTATAAGGTAAATGAGTTGTTTATGGTGGGATGATATAAACAAACAAAGGATGTGTGAGAAAGAGGGATTCCCTGGGAGAAAAGAGAAAGGAGAAGATGAATGGGTAAAATTAGTTTATGCAGAAGAGATATGTAAAAAAGAGCTTTTATGGTGGAGGGGAAATGGTGGGTTGGGACAGAAAATGCTTGAATCTCACTTTCATTTAAGTTTAAATTAAATTAAATTTAAATATATACATACAATCAATTGGACATAGAAATCTATCTTGCCCAACAGGGAAACATGAGGAGAAGGGGATATGTTATAAGAGAGTTGATAAAAGTAAGGGCAAATAAAACAAAAAGTCAGTGGTCAGAAGCAATATAGACTTTAGAGGCAGGACATGGGGAGTTGGAGGAGAGAGAGAGAGAGAAAGAGAGAGAGAGAGAAAGGAGACAGAGAAAAGAATAAACTAAAGAAAATAGGATTGATGAAAATTTACTGTTAATAATCATAGCTGTGAATGTGAATGGTTTTATAAAACAAAAACATAAAACAGAAGTGGATACCATGATGGGTTAGAAACCAGAATCCAACAATATATTGTATGCAAGAAACATACTTAGCAAGAAGAAACAGAGTTAAAAATAAGGGGCTAAGCAGAATCTATTATGATTCAGGTGAAAATAAAAAAAAATTAAAGGAAAGGGTAGCAATTCAACAAAGCAAAAGAAAAAAGAAATAAAAAAGCAGAAAAAATTACTTTTTGCTAAAAGGCATTATAGACAATGAAGTGTTATCAATACTAAACACATATACATCAAATGGCATAGCATCCAAATTCTTAAAGGTAAAGTTGAATGACTTATGAGAGGAAAAAATACAATAAAACAACATTAGTGGGACACCTCAATTTTCCCCTCTCAGGACTAGATCAAGCTAAACATGAGAAAAATAAGAAACATTCTAAGGAGATAAATAGAACCTTAGAAAATTTAGATGTGGCAAATCCCTGGAGAAAACTGAGTGGGAATAGAAAGGAGCACACATTTTTCTCATCTGTCAATGCTACTTTCACAACAATTGACCTTTTATTAGGGCAGAAAAAACTTCACAATCAATTGCAGAAAAAATAAAAAATGTTAGATGCAACCTTCTCAGATCATCATGCAATAAAATTATATTAGATAAAGGGTTATGGAAGCATAATTTAAAATTAATTAGAAACTAAGTAATCCTAGAGAATGAGTACCCACTTGTTTCCAAAGAAAAATTCATGGGACCAATAAATAATTTCATTATAGAAAATGACAACCAAAATTTATATGAGACAGCCAAAGCAGTACTTAGGGAAAATTTCTGTCTATAAATGTGCACATAGATAAAATAGAGAAATAGCAGGTCAATGAATTGGACATGCAATTAAAAAATTAGAAAAAGAACAAATTAAAAATTCCCAATTGAACATCAAAATAGAAAATCCTGAAAATCAAAGAGATTAATAAAATTGAAATTAAAAAAAAAGAATGGCCTAATACGTAAAACTAAGATACGGTTAAGTCCTTGACAAAATATATAACCCATTCATATTAAGAATATTATGAAGCATGGTAATATATGAATCCTTTTACAAAATGATAAGTAATGTCTATCTAAAACTAAGACCAATCTGTAATTGAGATGAACTTGAAGTGGTCCAATAATATCAGTGGTGAAGCAAGGATTAATATCACTGTTACTCATTATTGTATTAAAAATGCTAGCTATATCATAAGAAAAGAAAAAGAAACTGAAGGAATATAAATATACCACGAGGAAAAAAGACCATCACTCTTTACAGATGATATGACATTGTATTTAGAAAACCCTAGAGAATCAACTGAAAAACCTAGTTGAAATATTTAACAACTTTAGTAACTAAATCAGTATTTCTACATATTACCTACAAAATCCAGCAGGAATAGGGAAATTACATTTAAATTAATTGCAGACAATATAAAATACTTAGGAATCTACCTTCCAAGACAAAGCCAGAGTTTGCCAAATAATACATTGTTTGGTCTTAATTCAGTAATCTTCTGATAGTGCTTGGTATGCCAGTAGTTTAAGCAGCTTGGACGGTAAGCTTTCTTTTTGGCCTTGAATAACATTGTAGATTCTCCTTGAATAGTATATGTAAACACAAATAAGTCATCACAATCAGAAGACTGTGATTTAGGGAGGACATGAACAAAGCCAGAGACTATATGAATAGTATTACAAAACACTCTGTTGACAAATATAGAGCCAAACAATTTTAGCTAAACAATTAACTGCTTATGGGTAGGCCCAGCCAATATGAGAAAAATAACAATTCCAATTGTTAATTTACTTATCTAATGCCATAAGATATATTACAGGGGTAATCATCAAAACAAACTGGTAGTGGCTTAGAAATAGAGTAGTGGGTAAGTGAAATAGATTAGGCACATAATACATGTGGTAAATGACCATAGTAACCTAATGTTTGATAAACACAAGATAAAAGTCTTGGGAGTTAAGAGTTCATCCTTTGTCAAAAACTTCTGGAGAACTGAAAGAACTGAAAAGCAACTCCATGAATCCTGTTTGGTGCATTTTGCCACCACTCAGAGCTCCCTTAAGGAATATCTGAATAAAACTAATGTCCTCATTTCCACAAAGTGGGTAAAAGCTGTCTATGTAAGTATTCAAAGTAATAGTGTATATTTGGTAATGGATAATTCAAAAAAACAAACAAACAAAGAAAACATAATACAGAAAAAATGTAAAGAATTTGCATCAGCTTATAACACAAGATATGCTTATTTCCAAATGTGGCAAATCTCACTTTCTTTCTAGAGAATACCTTTCACATGGTACCCATATTATCTTAATGATTCATGGCTTCAGCACATGAAAAAGTTAAAGTCTTTACTCTCCTGTGCCATGCTTTAGTACCTCATTACTCCTTCAGTTGTGGGACCAATATAAAATTCATGAACTACTATAGGAAACTATTTTGATTTAAATATAATTGTATTTAAATATAATTGGCTCCCTTTGAGATCTTACCTACTTTTTTTTGTATTTAAAAAAACTTTTTTTTTTTCTGAGAAGGGGTCCATGGACTTTTAAAAGTCACAGAAGGGAAAAATTGTTTTGTTTTGTTTGTTTCATTTTTGCCTCTTGCTTGCCTTTTTTTTCCTCCATAAGCAACAGGCAGCAACTGCAGGTTCTTGAGCAGAGAAGACACATAGTTACAACTGTGCTTTAGGAATGTCAATTTGCTATGCATGCGAAAAAAAGGATAGAGAAATACTGGGTACAGGGAGCCTAGTTATGTGATTGATACAGTTCAAGAGGGAGGTAATGATGAGAGAAACAAGAGTGTGAGCGGAGTGGAAAATAAAGATATGACAGATGATGAGGAGATAGGGAAGAAATCTAAATTTCCTTTCTCTCTCTTCTTTGTTCTTTTACCAGTTCTATATAAAGGACACTAGTAAAGGACAAAGTCATCTCTATTTATTGAATAATGTTCAACCTGCCACAGCATTCTATCAGCCACTTACTTAAAAGGTCCATAGCTTTGCTGGCTAGAAAGGGTACTCAGTTCAGACCCAAAATCCTTTGCCAAAGAAGTGCTTGTAACAATTTAGTTAAAAATGGTGGCATATAGTGTTAAACAATTGAAGTGTTACTGAGATCTACTTCTCTATCTTCTTCCTCCTTTCATATTTCAAAGGGATATGAGGCCTCTATTTCTTCTCTGTACAGAAGGGACATGTTCTTCATAAAAATAGTACATTCCTAATTTCAAGGTGATGCTACTGAGGCCAATTATTATCAGTGTTTGATACTGGCCAAAACCTCAGTTCATGACCATTAGTCATTTCTAAAGTACATATATGCAAAATACATATACACATACATATCTATGTGATTGCTTGATTTGAAATTGTTGATATTTAAAAGTATATAATATATGCTCACAAATATAAGATTATTGTCCCAAATATTTACTGACTTTTAGTATTAAAATACAAAAAATGAAACTATATATACTCCTACTCCTATGTTCATAATTTGACATTCAGATTTACCTTTCCTTTCCACTTCTATTTTTGGGGTTATAGATCTAGATATGGAAAGTTCTTTAGAGAAGATTTCAGAATCCCAGCTTTATAGCTATAAAAGACTTCAGTAGCTATCTAATCCAATCCCTTCATTTTATGACTGAGGTAAATAAGGCCCAGATATGTGAAGTGACTTGTCCAAGGTGATTCAATGACCTTTGCCCTGTATTTGTTGCCCCTTTTCAAGTATTATGTTCATTTTTTTAGATATGACTTTCCCCTTCAGAATATAAAACAAAGTCAATCTCAGCTATATGAAGGAAATTCCTCCATTATCAATATCCCCATAACCAAATTTAAGACACAAAACTTTATTTTATAAGATTATTCACTTCATTTCTTTCTCATGTAATTCAACCATTCAATATTTATCAAAAGTCTACCATGTGGCAAACATTCGTGTAAGATATTAAAAAAAAAAAGTTGAGACACATCACCTATCCTCATGAAGCTTACAGTCAGGGGGGTTGATACATACCCAAATTATTATTATGTAGTATAATAGAAGAAAAATTCATGAGAAGCACAAGTGCAATGCACAGTCCAAAGGCAAAAACCCAAAAAAGGCTTCATAAGGGAGTAGCATTTTAGTTGAATTTATTTAAAAGAGAGAATGAATGCTGAGTTAATTTTAAGATTTTAATGCATATGCACTAATTTTTCAGGCTTTTTTTTTTAAAGAAGGGAGCATATTCATTTTATTTGACAGTGCCTTTCTATTCAAAGTCTAAATTAAACCTTCTTATTAATCTAAAATCTAGCTTGTGTACTGGAAAAAGTGGAAATGCTCTTAAAGCATGAAAAAATAACAAAAAACTGGTTGAGAAAAAGGTTAACTCAGGTGATATTTAACATTTTTGATGAGGTGAATTTCCATATTTATAAGCCTGATGTTTAAGATACTTTTACTATTCTATGGTTTTTAATTTTATAGACCAAATAACTCTAGGAAGTCTGCAAATGCATCTAATGTCCTGTGAAATATTTGGTCAGAAAATAAAAAAGGCACTTTATCATTAATGGAACATATGGCATTTGATGAGCTTTCATGACTTATGCCTGCTCAACAGTTGGTAGCTTACCTGTGTGCCCAGTCTCACTTTATCTAATTATATTTCCACCTTACCTTTTACCTTAAAAAGAAATTAGCTTTAAAAAATCATCTAATCCATTCCAATTTATAGTTCCTGTAAAATTTAGAGTAGTCAAGGACGCTATCATGACAAGTGACCAATTTGCTTGGTAAGTAGTTAGAAATTAATAACTTACCTATCAGTTATCATTGGGGATTAAATTGCTCTACAAGTCAGTTTTTGAGATAATACCAGGAGTTCATAGGATCTTAATTGCATTGAGTTTTAAATCTTATTTACTTTAAATATGCGGGACATTTTTTTTATTTTCGCTAAGACATACAACAAATTCTCTTTTAAGTCAAAGAGGATTGAAAATTTCATGGGTTTGACAGTTAGAAAAATCAGAATGAAAAGTAACCCAAACTGCAAAGAGAATATAAATGGCAGGAATACATATGATTATTGGTATATCAACAATTACTTGTAAATAAGGAATAACCCCAAATTCAAAGCCCATTGATGGCCTTAAAATATTAAAATAATTAGAATATCTCTAGTGCACTATATGATTTTTCTGTGGAATATTCATGGGGAAATATGGATAAGAACCACAAAGGATGAGAAAGAATGGAAGGCTTATGTTCTTCATTTGTGGAAGAAGTAGTCATCCTAATAAAAGCATAACGCTATCAAAGGATCAAACATTTAAACTTTTTTCCTGGTCACCATTATAAGATTTACCCATTGTATTTTAAACCATTTTTTTTCCTGTTTTCCTATCTTAATGTCAACTGTTTTTATTTCCTGTAACCTATACTCTTGTGATTTTCTTATATCTGTCATAATCTGAGAAATCAGATAAATGATCTTATTAAAACTATGCATGTTTTGAATCAATACACTTAAAGTTATGATGTAAAGGACTATCCTACAAAATAGTATAATTTTATTATGCAGCAGGTTCAGCAATAATAATTATTTCATGTTAGAATCTCTCTCTCTCTCTCACACACACACACACACACACATGCACACACATTTACTTAATGTTTCTTGGCTATGCTTCTGATGATTAAACTTTTCTAGAAGTCTGATCTCTGAGCAAGTGAGATTCTAGTGTATTTGAAAGTATTTTAACAAAATATCATATGAGCAGAATTGAAACTCACTGATGGACTTCAATAGACTTTTATAGCTCAATTAAATCCATTTAAACTCCCAAGAGGACTGCTGCTAGTATAGTACCGTAAAGGTTAAATGTCAAAGTAGTATTAAAAGTTACTGCTGAACCTAACTCCTTGCAAAGTGCAAATTAAAAATATATTTAATTACTCTTACATAATGTGTTTTTGTTGTTATCATCATTATTATTGGCTCATCAAAGGTAAATAGCTATTTTAAAATGCTTTTCATTTTTTTTGTTTCAGATATATGATTTTATTAAAATGCTCATAACTGATGGCATGATACAGATCAGCAGCTCATTCTTAATGTACCTCCAGAGGTACATGGAACACTAGAAAAGTTGAGTCACTCACTTGCTTAAGTTGTACCTTTAGTATTTATTAAAGGTACAGTAGGTCTCTAAGGATTCCTGATTCCAAGGTCAGCCCACTTGACTCTGTTCCAGGTTATAGCTCTCAGAATTTCTATAATTTAGAAACAAAATTTTCAAATATTGACCAATATTTAACTTAAAACTGATATGATCAAATCTCTTTATGTTTGTAAATGTCACAAAATTCAGTAAGTTTTTCATTCAATTATATTCTATTAAAGAGGAAAAGGGGATGGTAGAGGATGAGATGGACAGGTAGTATCATGGAAGCAACAAACATGATATTGAACAGACTTTGAGAGACAGTATATAGTAGGCTCTGGCATTCTATGGTCCATGGGGTTACAAAAAATTGGATATGACTGAACAACTGAAGAACAAAAACATTTTATTAAGATAAGATAGTTTAATATAAAATCTAGAACTGTAAGCCTCCTTTAAGACCATTTAATCCATCCACCTCATTTCACAGAAAAGTAAACAGAGGTTAGAGAGGTTTTTCCAAACACATACAGTAGGAAGTATCAGAAATGGGATTTGAACCACTTCAAAATATGTCTCTGAACTAGTGTGCATTAACTATATTATGCATTTTATCAAAAAGTTTTCATCCATATTCTTTATAAATAAGACTGGGTCAACTTTTTTAGAAACAAACAAATAAACAAACTAACCTCCCTAACAGTTGAGTAAACCTGATAAATGAAAAACCTTTATTAGAATGTGTCATCTTTCTTATGGTGATTAATTACTAGAGCTACCATTGATTAATATTGTAGATAATTTGTCATTCATTGCAAGCTACATCTTCACCATTAGACTAAAAGTTTATCTCCTTTTTAAAATTGGGAATGTGACATTTAACAGAGGGCATTTCCAAATAGGAGAAATTCCTTGCAAGAATCTGAATCACTGAATTCAAACATCTCAGCCACAAAAATGATGGGTCATATATAACTTTGTTATAATAGAATTTCAGTGAGAAGGAACTTTAGAGGCTATCTAATCCAGTTCCTACTTAATGAATGAACAACTTTTATAATATTCCCAATAAGGTCATTCAAGCCTTTCCCTGGACATTCTTAGTGCTCATTATTTTGTAAGGCAGCTCATTCTATTTTGAGAAAACTATATTCGTGAAGAAATTCCTTTTTATGTTAGAGTGAAATCCAGTCCATTGTTTTTCTGTTAAGAGACTGAGGAACAATTCTAAATTTAAGTTATAGGTTATGAAAAATGATTGATGACACAAAGGCTCTATATTAGCGTTATGAAACTTAAAAGGATACAGTTGTCAAATAGAGTTCTTGGAATCATTCTGCTTTTGCTGGTTTTTTCAATGCCTGTTACTCTCCTCATAGCTTCTAAAGGTGCTGATAAGTGGGCCTTTTGCATTAATCAGTAAGTAATAAAGCAACCAATTCTTGCAATCTCACCATCATGACCCCATAGAGAGACATGTCCTCTGCTTTTTTGTTTCTGGAACTTTTTTTTTTTAATATGTCTTCCCCAATTAGGATATAATTTCCTTGAAGGCAGGGACTATCTTGATTTATTTTTCTATATCTCCTCAGTGTTTAGTATATTTCTAGTTCTTGGCATAAAGTTAGCATTTACTAAATCCTCTGTCATCTCTCTGTGTCTGTCTCTATCTCTGTCTCTTTCTCTGTCTCTTTCCCATTCTCTCTCCAGCTCACCTATTTATATACATATATTTAAGCATTAAAGTATACACACATACATTGTATTGCATATTTTCATCTATCTATCTATCTATCTATCTATCTATCTATCTACTTATCTACCTATCATTATCTATCTACTTTTTGTTTTTTCATAGGACACATCCAGGTCAATGAATACCCTATAAGCAGAGGGCCACTTAAACTTCAAAGTTCTGTGCTTTTGTTTGCTGGTGGGACTGCCAAGTCATTTTATCAGTGAAACACCTTCTATTGTTCCTGGATCAAACAATCCTTTGTGATTTACCAGTTTAGAAATCATCCAGCAGTTTCCCTGGCTCCCACATGGCTTGATTTTTTTTTTTTTACCTCTGACACAGCCTAGAAATCACACATACACACACACACACACACACACACTCACACACAAACACAAACACACACATACACACACGGTGCAAATTCAACCTGTGCTGTATGAATTGTTTCATTTATTGTATCATGGTAAGCCAAGCCATAACCTAATAAAATTTCCACTCATCAATCTTAATTTTGTTCTCATGATAACTTAGTAACATTATTATTGTAGCTTTGTAAATATATTAATAATGTATAGAACCAAGATAATTTTATACATAAATCTCTTATTTTTTAGGTTCCTTAATTTTTTTTTTAATTTTAAAGCATTTCTCATTAGTTGAAATGGGTTATATACTCACAGCCTTCTTAACTCATGAAAATCCACACTTATTGACTGTTAAAATTAATTTACTCCATCCTTGTCATTTGTGAAATCTATTTAACCCTACAATGAGGTATTTGGGGGCTGTAGCTAAGTGCAATAATCCAGAAGGCCTCTGATGATGGAAGAGTAGAGCAGGATTATTACATCTGTCATCTTAGATAGTTTGCCTCTTATAGTATGTAGGACAATGAAGCATTACCTTTCTTGGCTGTTATATCATACCATTGACTCGTACTTAACTTGAAATCAACTAAATGTCATATACACATACACACCTATACATATACATATATATTATATATATGTATGCCTGCATGCATACATACATATATACACACCTTTTAAAAAATATATTTTCTATCAACATCTTACTAAAATTTACATTTATTCTTATATAATTATGCCTTATTAGAAATGACAAATTGTTCAATATATGTATGTGAATGTTTCTAAGTAGGGCAGCTAAGTGGTACAGTGGATAGAACACTAGGCTTGAATTCAGGAAGACTTGAGTTCAAATCTAGCCTCAGGCATTTACTAGTTGTGGGACTCTAGGCAAGTCATTCAACCCTGCTTGCCTCAGTTTCCAGTAAAATGAACTGGAGAAGGAAATATTTTTGCCAAGAAAACCCAAAATAAGAGTTGGACGTGACTGAAATGACTAAACAATAACAAATGCTTATATGTATCTCTGTATGTATAGTATAGTTACATGTATACATACATACATATGTGCATAATATTTATGTAAGTATACATATATCTTATTAAAATCATCAAAATTACCCAAAATCATCAAAAATTTTATAAAACAAAATGTAATGTTTTTCTTATTTGACTCTTTCTCTTCTCCCATAAGTGAATATTTTTAAAAACAAAACCTTTTTATTTTCATGCAATAAATATCATTTATTTTGTCTTTTATAATTGCCTTTCCCTTGTTTGGCTAAGAATATATCTCAAATTATAGTTAAGAGAGGGATATGATATGGCTTTCTTTTATTACTTACTAGTGTTGGTCTAAGTTTAATTTTTTCCAGATGGTTTTTAAGTTTTCTCAACAACTAAAAAACTGGAGTTTTCCCCTAAATAATTTATGATTTTTGGTTATTGAGTGTTATCATTTTTAAGCTTCCTTTATTTGGTTTCTTCTATTGCTTTATCTTTCTATTTTGTAATGAATACCAGATGGTTTTGATCATTACTGTTTTATAACATTTCACATTTGAGGTCTAGAAGTGCAATTCTCCTTTCATCTCTGCCTCTTTTCACCATCTCCTTTGGTATTTTTGTTCTTTGGTTTTACCTCGTGAATTTTGTTATTATTTTGTAAACTTCCATTAAGTATCCTTTTCACAATTTGATTGGTATAATATTTAATGTGTAAATTAAATTTGGTAGCTTCCTTATTTTCTTTATAATGCACATCCTAGCCATAAGCACTAAATATTACTTTAGCTATTCAAGTTTTTCTTTATTTCTTCAAGGATTATTTTATAATTGAATCTGTGAGACTTTTGTATGCTTTTGTAGACTGATCTCTAAATATTTTATTCATATTTTGGTTATTTGGAAATGGAATTCACTTTCTTTTATTGCATCTTTATGTATACATATATATAATATGCATATATATGTATATGTGTATATATATGTTTGTGTGTGTGTGTGTGTGTGTATGTATAAATTGATTTTTTAGCATTATTTTGTTGCCTGAAAATTTGCTGAAGCTATTGTGTTGGTTAATATCTTTCCTGATTCCCTAAGATTTTCAAAGAAAACCATCAAGTAATCAGCAAATAGAGATTTATTTCCTTGTAACTTATCTTCGCTCCTCTAATTTCTTTTTTTTTTCTGTTATTGGTATTGTAGGCATTTGCAGAACCATATCACAGTAAAGGGTGTGGGCATCCTTACTTTATCTTTGTTCAGTAACTTCAGTCACAGCTGGTTCTTCATGACCCCATTTTGGTTTTCTTGGCAAATATGCTTGAGTAGTTTGTCATTTCTTTCTCTAGCTCATTTTACAGATGGGGAATTCAGGCAAGTAGGGTTAAGTGACTTGCCTAGGGTGACATAGCTATATGTATCTGAGGCCAGATTTGAGTTCAGCAAAATGAGTTTACCTAATTTCAAGCCCAGGCCTCTATCCTCTATGCCAACTGGGTGCCCTATCCTTGCTTTAGTCATGTACTTACTGGAAAATGTTCCAATATATCATCAGTGCATGTGATGCTTGTTTTAATTTTAGAGTGATGATTTTAATGTTACTAAAAAATCCTTCTATGCCTACAATTTTTATGATTTTTCAAATAAATATGTGGTATCTTTGATCAAATGCCTTTTCTACATTATTGAATGAATCACATGGTCTGTGATTTTTTTTATATAATAATGTTGATTGTTTTCTTAATGTCAAGACATTCTTGTATCTGTGAATCCATGGCATACATCTTTCTTGTCTTGATGAATCATTTCTTAGATAAATCACTTTAGTCTGTTTGAAAGAATTTTATTTAATTTTTTTTAATTGATAGCCATTAAATATAGTGGTCTATTGTCCTCCTCTGCTTTATTATTCCTTGATTTGGGTATTAGAATTTTATTTGTCTCATCAAAACGATTCTCTTATAATGATTTCCTTCTCAGTTTTTTTTAGAATAATTTATGAACTATGGGTTAATAGCTTTAGTAGAATTCTCTCTTGCATCATAAGTAGAAGGAGGTTCAACTTTCATTTAGTGCTGAGAAATGTGCATTTTTAGCAGTCCTATTTAGAAGATACCCTGAGCATCTAGGTGGCACAGTGAAAAAAGTACTGGACCTGAAGTCAAGAAGATTCCTTTTCTGTAAAACAAGCTGGAGACAGAAATGGCAAAGCACTCTAGTATCTTTGCCAAGAAAACCAAAGGGGTCATGACAAGTTAGAGACAACTGAGCAAAATGACTAAACAACAATAAAATAAGTATTTTTAACTTGAATTTCTTAGGCAATTTGTTCAGATCTATATCTTTTTTGCTTATTTTTTGTTAGAATTATAGAAGAGATATTAAAGCTCCTGACATGATTGTGTTACTATCTATGCTTCATTGTATCTCAGTTAATGTATTATTTATAAATGTAGATGTAAATTTGTATATCTGTGAAGAAGATATTTGGAGAATATAAGTTCAGTATTAATACTGCTTTGTTATCTGCAGTTTGTTTCCTCATTTTTCTTGTTCATCCCTTTGTATATTTTGAAGTTTTCTTATTTGTTTTTCTTTGTCTTACAGCATTATTGTCACTCCTGCTTTTTTGATTAATTTGATTCATGATGGATTTTATCTAACTCTTCATTTTTATTCTTTTTCAAATGTATAGCTCATAAGCAGCAAAATTGAGGGGATTGTTTTCTTATTCGATCTGTACTTCTAAAAATAGTAGATAGTTTAATCCATTCATATTGAAAGTTATGAGATTTAGTTTTATATTTTTTCTATTGCCTCAAATATTTTTCCCAAGCTAGTATTTTCTTTTTGCTCCCGTAAGTAAAGTTCTGTGTCTCTTCAGTTATTTTAGCTTATTCTATTTTAAGACAATCTTATTCCCACTGGTTTTCTTCCCCATCACTCTCAAGTTCTCATTCCCCACTGTTCATTCATTTCCCCTTGTTTTGAACTTTTGCTTGTTTGTTCATTTTTTCTAGTTTTTGTGTATTTAATTTTCACCCTTTTATTTTCCCTTTCAGTTTTATAATTTTCAATCAAATAATTTTTTTTCCTATCCTCCCTTTCAAAGAAAAGAATATGACAGTCTCTCTTCTCCAGGACCTCACATTTTCTCATCAGTAAAAGTTAAGACACTGGATTATAGAAGTCCCTTCCAGTTGTAAATCTATGATCCTAATTCATTTTGTTTGTAGTTCCAAAAGAAAGTCCTGCATTCCTGGTCTAAAATTGGGAAAGTGACTCTAATTTTCATATGAATCAGAAACCCAGTTTTTTTAAAGCTTATTTTCACTTTGGAGAGGATGGAATTTGAAAAGGATAGTTTTCTCAGGGAGTAGAAGCTCATACTTGAAACAAAATTGGATAAAAGAGTCTTAGAAGGGTCAAGAAATCTAATAAGCTTGCCAGACAAAATTTTTTTTTGCAAAAAGCTTATTTTTATTGAGAGCGTTTGTTTTCCATCACATTTTTATGAACACATCCCTCCACTCACACCTGAACAGCAAGTAGTTTCTTGTAATAAACACTTGAAAAGAAAAAAAAAACAAAGCACTTCAGTGTTAACCAAAACATCTACTGTTTTTGACAGTAGATGTCATATGTCACATCAATGATCATTCTCCTCTTCAGTGACTAAGATATATTTTTTCTCAAATTTTATCTGAGGCTAAAACCACTCATAATTACACATCTTTCAGTTTTGTTTGTTAGTGGTTGTTATTTCTGGCCAATCAAAATCTATCTGAAAGGAATCTAGCAAAGATCCACCAAAACAAAAAGGCTGCTTTTGAAGACACGGAATGACAAAGAGGAAGGGAGAATCATTATGCATATGTAATTTATCCATTTCTTCAGTTTGCATATTGGAATAATACTATTAATATCTCTGTAACAAATATTTTCCCTTTAAGTTGCTATTACATCTCTTTTTATTTTTTCAATACTTTTCAGCATTGATATTCTTTTAGTATACCTAAGTGTACTGTTTTCAAGGAACCAAGCAAATGAGACTTTTACCCTGAAATGAAAACATTATAGTGTTACAGAACCAAGAGAATAGCAAAGCAGTAGCCATAAGAATCCTGTAGAAATCACTAGTCAGGGAAGTTCTGGAGCATGCCATAGGAAAAGAATGGAATCTTTAATTCTAAACAAGAATACTACATGTAATTCACCACCAACACACTGGCAGCCCAATTAGGAATGCTTCACATTGCCAAAGGAGATCAGAATCTAATGACTTTACTAAATGATCTTTTCACTATGTATATGCCCATGGAGGGTCAATAGGTGGTGGTGTATGATGTACTTGTGTCACTATAGTCCCATAATCAGGCCTGGTGGCCTCTTGAAAGAATTATGTAGTGATCAGAGAATTCTGGTAGCTACTAATCTGGTCATGTGTTTATATGTATATATAGTTCTATAAAAGTTATACACATGGTCAAAAGATTCCATCAGGAATCTACCAGATTTGTTTTGACCTTTATTGTGTACAAAGCTGATACCCATGGTTACCTATCATATTAGATTTTATCTTAGACCTATCACCCACTCAGGAACATAGTACACTTGTAGTTGTGAGCATTTTCCAAGATAGCTCATTTCCTTCCCCAAACTGAACTATCATCACAACCACCTACCTATTCTTCCAGGAGACCATTTGTTAAAAAGTCACACATTCCACATTACACAGATTCAGAGTTTTTTATTTGTTTCAGTTTTTTGTAGACACTATTCTATGTCAGATTAAAGTTGATTTCTATAGTCTATCTATAGTAGCTATTTCTATAGTCTATGTCTTCTAGTCTGATGCCAATCAGTTCAAAGGTAATAATGGTAATAATGAAGAATAATTCTAATTCAGTTACTGTATATCTTTTGTGAAGAAAGTTTTAACCAGAACCCTTAGTTTCCTCTCTCCACGTCAATTTTCTAACTTTTATTCCCGTCATACTCAAACACCTCACTCTTACTTACCTTGCTTCCCTCATCTACACCAAGGAAAGTTAAATGAAGTAATAGGGTGAGGCTAGTTCCACAGAACAGACCAGAAAAACGAAATTCATGTCACTGATCAGAACTTCCAGGTAATATGCTCTTTCCCTAATGCACCCTACAAAAGCACAAAATAAGCAACTTATTTCACAGGTCACTAAGCAAATGTCTGTGTGTTCTTTGGGTTGTTTAAGGCTAATGACACTTCGGAGGCTTGCCTGAATTTCACCATAACTTGGATGCATGGATGGCTAAATGTATGAAGTACTATTCATTTCTGTTGGGAAAATGCTTAGTCATACTTGAGAATACCTGGACTAATTCATGTTATTTCATGTGTAATGAGCTGCAGAAAGATAAAGATGTAAAGTTCATATTAATTTTTACCCTGAGTTTTAGTTTGAAAAATTCTAACTACAAATAGTTTTTGTTTAGGAAAAAAGATTTTACAAAAACTTCATAGCATAGAATAAGGTGGGACAGTTCTGTTTCCTGTGTCATGCATTACAAAAATGAATATCTATTTTGGTGCAGTAGAGGTCTTAGAAATAAACTTAAATGTAAGTTTTGGAAGAAGCTATTTAGTCTATAACCAGTTTTAATTTTCTATGGAATTGAGTAAAGAAAAAAGTTACTAAATAAAATGTTATCATATATCTACCATGTGGCCAGTTTAAAGTAATTAGAAAGCTTCGTAGTTATTTCTTAATAAATTGATGAATGACTGAAACAGTATTTATTAAGTACTTAGTGTCACATATGCTTAGTGCTTAGTATATAAATGGAAAAAAGTGTGAGAATCCCTGTTTTTAAGAAGATCTCATTCTGAGAGAAATAATACATAAAAAAGTTCAGCTGCAAGAGAGATGAAAAGATTTAGAAATACTAAGGGTACAAGGCAGAGTAGATGGCAAGGTCACAAGTCTTAAGTTTCAGAAGTAACTCAGATGATAACAGTGGGTGTTGGGAGAGAACTTCAGGGTACAGAGTCAGGGCAGGTGGTTAAGATCTCTAAGATATTAGGTGACATAGCAGTGCAAATGATAATTGCCTAGTAATTCTCAATCTCATTGGAAGGAAAGGACTTATGATGAATCTTCTTGAACCCTACTGTGCTGGCTAGGTTCTAGAAAAGTCCAAGTAGGGGAAGAGGTAAAGTGGGATTAATTCCAGAGAAGAGGTAAGGTATAATAGGTAAAAGGCCTCTCTTAAAGTCAGGACAACCTGGGCTCAAATTCTGATGCTAAAATACATTGGCTATGTGGCCTTTGCCAAGGAACATTTAACATCTCAGTGGCACAGATATGTCTCTAAGACTATAAGCTGCATAGAAAATGACTATCTGCATTACTAGAAAGGTTTTCTCCTCTATCCAGAGTTCCACGTACTATTAATTCAAGTAAAGAGGATATTCTGGATTCATATCTTCAGATATTCTCAACCCTGGGAGACTGAAGCATGGTTAAGGAAGATTTTGGCCTATAAATGAAATGATGAGAAACAAAAAGCCAAAACATTCCTGAAACTAACCTAAATGATTCCTATCTCCCCACTCTACACTCAGTCATGTTTGAGCAAGATGTTCTGAGAGAACTCGGGGCCTATTTAAGCTCTGATGGAGGAAACCACAAAGCCTTCCTGATGTAGCCACTACACACTATTTAATTTCAATTGGGCACTCAGTGCCACTCCACAGTCCTTTTAACTGCTTGCTATCAAATTTTCTCCAGAGATGTTCCCAACTTTCTTCTCTATTCTCAAATCTCCAAATTCTGCACAGCTCCCAGCTCTGTAAGCTCTGACGGACTTACATCATCTTTGGAAACTCTCTATATCTCCTCTCAGCTTTTCTTTCTTATAGTCCCAGAAGATGGTGTGGTCTTTTTTTTTTCTCAAAGTAAATCTTTCTACCTGTGCCTTTAATATTCATATCTCTTTTAGGACCCTGCTCCACCAATATTCACAAGCATAATCAGAAAATACTTTCTTCCAGTTCATATGTGATCTCTTAATTGTCAGGTACAACAGACTGCAATCCTTCTTGATCTTGACTCCGAATTTCACACTTTTTATTATCCATGATTTAAAATTATTTTATTCCTTCTTTCCTGTATAATTTTCTTTTCTCTACTCCCATTTCTCTGAAGGTACCTTTTTTAATTGCTTGGTTGGGTCCTATGTTTCCTACTGGGTGGGCAGCTGCCAAGACTCTGACCTTGGTCCTCTTCTTTCATACTGAACTCTTTTGTCCTCATGGTTTCAATTGTCATCTCTGGGTTGACGACTACAAAACTCTGCAATTCTTGTATTTACATCTTCATGGAACTCAAATGTTTAGAATTTATTGATTGGGTTTGCTGCTACTAGTCTTTCTGCCAATAAATTCCTTATACTAATGCCAAAATATTCTTCATAATGACATGTCTGAGACTATCATTCCCTTCTGAAAAACTTGTAGGCATTTCATGGTTATAGGCTGAAATAAAAACTATTATTTTGGCCTTCAAAGCCTTCCACAAACTGATTTAAATCTCCTTTTCCAGTCTTTGCCTGAACTACTTTCCACTGTGGACTGTGCATTCTAGCCAGATGGGGATGTGCTTATTATTTACATTCTGCTTTCCCATACCTCAGTGAACTTGCAAACAACATCCTCCATTTCAGTCTTGGCTTTAACCAACACCTAACTAATAGTCAGTGAAATTATTTTCTTCATTCAGGGATCAAATTATGTGCCATTTTCCTCCATGCAGCCTTTCTATAACCATTTCATTATTGTTTCATTTTTGAGGAAGAACCAATTTCATTTTTGTTTTTGCATGTCTCTCCCTAAGAACTGTGTATGGTATATAGTAAATAATAAGTAAGTCCTTGTTGATTAATTGACCTGCCCCCCCTGAAAAAGTGATCCCCTTCATCTTTCATACATCTTAATTTAACCCTCCATAAAACTAATTATATACTACTTTCTATTATGATTATTTGTGTTTGTCTTCCTCCATATTATAATGCTTTATCATAAATCCCTTGAAATTGGGAATCTTGTTTTTTTTTTTCTTCTTTGCAACTTTAGTGCAATGTACCCTGCACATTATAAATACTTGAGAAGGCTCAATGTCCTACATCCAACTCTTGGAAAAAGTTTCTAGGTTTGTTTGTGAATGTGTATGTGTATGTGGATTTGTGTTTTCTAATTCTCTATCCACAGATGTGCTGGAGACAGCTCAGACATATTCACAGGAGCTTATTGTTAAGTTTTCACAGTGAGCACTTGCACTTTTGAAATAGGGTAACTCTATAAATCAGGACATGATTTATGCAGAGCCTGCAGCCTCAAGGCCACATGTGGCCCTCTAGGTCCTCAAGTGCAACCAAACTTCAAGTTTGGATTCAGTCAAAAGGTCCCACTTGAGGACCTGGAGGGCCACATGTTGTCTTGAGCTTGCAGGTTCTGCACCCCTGATTTATAGTTTTGTTGATTGTCTAGGCAAGAAATTGATGGAAAAAATATGAATAATCAAGATAAAATTGAGAAATATGTAGTGAGTTTTCAGAGAGCCAAGTGTTAAACATTTGCCAGAATGCTCTTTCTATAATCATTTGCTTTCTGTCTAGCATTAAGTTGTAAAAGTGATTCACATATCTAAAAGATGTGATAACCTTGGAAACAAGGATATATAGCTATAATAGCCACTAAAATAGCTACACCATATACTGAATGCTGATAAAGTTTCAAATTGCTTTGACCATACCAAAGAACCATATCAGAATGGTATGAATTAATTACCTCAATATTTTCCAAGTAGGTACTAGAAAAAAAATTTTTTTTTAATTCTTGGGAAATTTTTACATTGTGTTGCATTTTAGCCTATATAAATATTACTTTATCTTATATAAACATCTTTGCTAACATTGATATGTTTTTTTAAGTTTTGCAAATTCATTACATTTATTATCTCATTTGATACTAAAAAAAGAAAAACAAACCTGTGATGTAGAGGTTCATTTAGTTTAACAGACTAGCCCAGAGTCACATACTTATTATTTCCACAAAAACAGACTCTTCTTCCTGAAGTCCATTCCAGTGTTCTTGAAGCAGAAGTCAATTTCATTAATTATGTTTTGGATAGAATATTGATCCTAAATTTTACCAGAATTCTAATTCCTGATTGCTATTTAATTTTGGAATTATTTTCCTCCATGCCTATGCCTTTTCAAAATGTTGTATGATATAGATTCATATTTGACATTTAAAAACACATAATTTAATGTTGCCTTAATTACTATATTCATTATCACTATATCCATTGAAGTAACAGAAAACATCCTGGAGTTTGTTTAAACCAGCATATGGTTTATTATGGCCTTGTTATTGCTGTAGGTGTGAATTTTATGCTTTACAAAACCTTTAAAATATAAGCAATATAGAGAGCAATGTTAGAGTACATTTTTCTTATCTCAAAAGAAGGTCACCCAGCTCTCATTTTGTAGCCTACATTTCTATATTGATGAATTGCTGTTTGTTCCACAGCCTATTTTCTCTGAGTAGATTTTATCATAAACAATTTCAGCTATTAAAATAAAAATAGCTCAAATTTCACAATGTCAAAGTTTTATTGGATTTTTTAAAAATACTAGTTTTGAAATCAATATTCTTGGCTTGTCAACAAGTCCATTATTAAACTCTATTGTAGTCTAGGATGGGTAGCATTCCAGATTGAATAAAAATTGATATTATTTTTCCCACTGAAAATTTTAATTTATTACCCTTAGTTTTTCTGTGATAGGCCTAACGGTCTAGTAAAATGATTCTAACTTAGGGTTAAAATGCAATAAGGCATTCATGGACCATAAAATGTAACTTAAAATAAACTTTATTGATAAGAAGATTAAAATATATACCATTCCTGGTTAAATTTAAGTAAAAAATAGTCTATTCTGTCTCTGCATTTATAATAGCAGTCAGTAAACTAGATCTCTAGAGTATTCCCACAGTTCAATAAAAATCCAACTAAAAACAAATCTTCACAGTCTGTCTTTTGTGCCTCCAGTTTCAAGGAAACCACATAGATTCTTCAACCTTAAAGTTCATGCCAAATAGACATGAAACTGAGGCTGCTCCTACCATACTCCCTGTTATATTATGGTGTTATACCTCTGAGACATATATGTTTTTTTTTTCTTATTTGTAAAAGTCCTATGTCTGATTTCATGAATTACTTCTTTTTTTGTACACTGGCATATATGCAAATGTGTTTAAAGGCTCATTGAATTTTAAGGGATGAGCAGGTATTAAAGAGAACTTGGTAGCAGAGAAGTTTGAAATTTCAGGTGGAGAGTGAGACAAACTTTCAGAATTAATATTCCAGGATATCATTGAATTATCACCATCATTAACAGCAACATTACCACCACCCCACCATTCATCATCATCATCATCATAATCAACAGTTATTTTTAATCTAATAGCTAGGCAATGTGCTAAACAATTCATTTGATTTCCATAATATACCTGGGAAGTAGGTGCTATTATTATCCTTATTATTATTAACAAACAGAGGTTAAATAACTTGCCTTAGCTCACATGGCTAAAAAAATGTCTTGAGACCAGATTTTATCATAAATCTTCCTGAGTTCAGGCCCAGAGCTCTATCCATTGTACCACATAACTGCCTACACATCCTTAAAGGTCCACAAGTCGTCAAAATCAACACTCTTTAATATATATGCATGCATACATATATACAGACATATATGAATGTATGAATATGTAATACATTAATACATTTCATTTATAAATTATATGCATAAATAATAAAATGTATAATAGGTGAATAGATAAAAACAGATAGTGTTAAAATGATTAATTATAATCATATGGGTTATGTATACATATATACATAGTCATATATATATATTCTATATGTATTTGAATATGCATATATAAATAATCATACATTTGCAATTATATATGTGTATAATTATATATGTATAGGTATAGTGTATATACACATACACACATATATGTATTTTGTGTACATGAATTTGTGTATACACATGTATGTATACCTATACATATATGCATGTGTGCATATGTATATGCATGTGGGTGCATGTGTATATGTGTGTATACATGTATGTGTGTCTGTATGTATGTATAAGCACTCATTAAGTAAGAACTATGTGCCAGGTACCGTACTAAGTGTTTGGGATATAAAAAAGATGTAAAAGACAATCCTTGCCCTCAAGGAGCTTACAATCTAATGGGGGGGGTAACAGGTCAACAGGTATTTAAAGAAAACAGAGTTGTATACATATATACACATATACCATATACATACATATATACATATATGATATAGGATGTAATTAAATGAAAGAAAGCACTAGAATTAAGATGCATTGGGAAAGCTTCCAGTAGAAGACAGGATTTTGGTACAGGCAAGGCAGTATTTGCAGATGGGGAAGGGAGAGCATTCCAGGCATAGGGTTCAGCCAGAGAAAATACCTGGAGATGTGAAATGAAGTGTCTTATTCATGAAACAGCAAGATAATCAGTTTTATTGGATTGAAGAGTATGTGTCAGGAAGCAAAGTATAAGCTGACTGAGAAGACAGAAAAAGGCTTGGTAATGACAGGTTTTGAATGCCAGCGGGGGTTGTATTTGATCCTGGAGGCAAGAGAGAGCTACTGGAATTTGAACTGGGGGCAACGGATGACATGATAAAACTTATGCTTACAGAAAATAACTTTGGTGGCATAATGGGAGATGAATTAGAGCAGGGAGATACTTTAGGCAGGTAGATTCATCAATAAATTATTGAAGTAGTTCAAAGGTGTGATAATGATTGTCTGAAACAGTGCATTGCCATTCTCAGAGAAGAGAAGGGGACAAAAGTGTCTATTTTGTTTTAGGCATTTCACTTAACTGCTAGGAATGGAAAAAAGGCAAAAGATAGTCTCTGTTCTCAAAAATCAGGAGACAATATGCAAACAAGTATGTACATTCCAGCTATATGTAAGATAAATTTGGAGACACTGGGATTAAAGGGAATCAAGAAAGTCTTCTTTTGGAAGGTGGTATTTTAGTTGTTACTTGAAGGAAGCCAGGGATGTGTATGTGTATGTTAGCATGTGTGTATTTGTGTGTGCATGTGTTTCTTGAGTAGTCCCTAGCCTAGTGTATGACACATAGTAAAATATTAGTGAATATCTATTGAATTGAATTGAAATGGGATTAGATGACTAACCAAAAATTCTCATGCAGTCATCCCTAGATTTTTGTTGTTCAGTCATTCAGTCATGTCTGATTCTCCATGACCTATCCTTCACTATCTCTCATAGTCTTTCCAAGTTCATGTTCATTATTTCCATCTCTTTTTTGTATTCATCTCATCCTCTGATGTCCCTTTTCCTTTTGCCTTCAACCTTTCCCAAGATCAGGGTCTTTTCCAATGAGGCCCATCTTCTCAGTGTGATGTCTAAGTATTTAACCTTCAGCTTCAGTATTTTACCTTTCAGTTAATAGTCAATTAATTTCTTTAAGCATTGGCTGATTTGACCTCCTTATTGTCCAACAGACTCTCAAACATTTTCTCCAGCACCACAATTTGAATGTGTTGATTCCGCAGTGCTCATCTTTCTTTATAGTCTAACTCTCATAGCCAAAACATAGCTTTGACCATGTAGACCTGTGGCAGCAAGGTGATGTCTCTGCTTTTTATTATGTTGTGTGAAAATTTTTGAATGCTGTGGATAAGTTTACTTTCCTTGGTAGTGTACTTTCCATGGATGTCCACATCAATAATGAGGTTTATGCACACATTGCCAGAGCCAGCTCAGTGTTTGGGAGGCTCTGAAGGAAAGTGTGGGAGAGAAGAGGTATTAGACTGACTACCAAACTGAGGAGTTATTGTAATGACTTTGTTGTTGTATGCCTGTGAAACCTGGACAGTATGCCAGCTCCATGCCAGGAAACTGAATTGTTTCCATTCAAATTTTCTTAGGAGGATTCTGAGGATCACCTAGTGGGATAAGATACCAGACACTGAGGTCCTTTCTCAAACTAAACTGCCAATAATTAAAACTCTACTACAGAGAACGCAACTCTGATGGACTGGCCATATTGTTTGAATGCAAAACATACATTTGCCAAAAAGACTATTTTATGGAAGACACATAGACAAATCACTCACATGGTGGTCAGAAGAAGTGATATAAGGACACTCTCAAGGTCTCTCTTAAAACCTTTGAAATTGAATATGTAACATGGGAGACATTGGCATAGCTCTGCTCAGCATGGCATGCTCTCATCAGAGGAGGTGCTGTGCTCTACAAGCAAAGCAGAATTGAAGTAGCTCAAAAGAAATGAAGAATATACAAATTTAGAGAATCCATCCCAAGTGCTCATATGGACTCTCTGTGCCTGACCTGTGGTAGAACATTCCAAGCTCATATTGGTCTGATCAGCCACAGTCAGAAACACTATAACTTGACTCTAGCACAGTGATGTCATTTTGGTCTTCTTTGAGAAAAAAGGACAATAATCAACCAGCCAATTTGCCATAGTTTTCCTTCCAAGGAGCAAATATTTGTTAATTTCATAGCTGCACTCACTGCCTCTGTGATCTTTCAGCCCCAAAATATAAAATCTGACACTGCTTCCATTTCTTCATTTGCCAAGATCTTAGTTTTTTTTTGTTTTGTTTTTATGTTAAGCTTCAAGCCAGCTGCTTCAAGTCAGCTTTTACCCTCTCCTCTTTCATATTCATCAAGAGTTTTCTTAATTCCTTTTCACTTTCTGCCATCAGAGTGGTATTATCTGCATATCTGAGATTATTGATATTTCTCCTGGCAACCTTAATTCAAGATTTTGATTCATCCAGCCTAGCACTTTGAATGATTTGAAGTTAAACTACTTAAGACTAACTTCAAAGTAATGGCCAATCTTATCCTTTCATGTTATATAGTAGTGACTTTACATGTGAAGATTGATTCATACTTCAGAATCACAAAAGTGAATCATCTTAATATATGCACTATGAACTGCTTTCCATCATTTTCTTTTTGGTTCACTTCAGCAGCTCACACTTTCTTGGAAAACTATATTTTTCTTCATATATGTAGATTCTATGGACTGCTGCTTCTTTATTCCTTTTATTTTTAAATACTATAATGTTATTTAGTGAATAACTTCATACAAAAGGTACAAAACTCACTGTTATAAGATTTCATTTGCCAGCATTGCCTTAAAAAAGAAGACTGAGAATCCAAAAATTAAGAAGGTGCATACCATATTTTATAACTAATACAGAAAAAAAAAGTTAGGAAGGGAAAGAACAAGCAAAAAATTATGACACTTTAAGAACACATTTTAAAATGAACCTCACAAACATATAGTGTGTTAAAAGAGTATATTAAATTTAATAATAACAAAATTACAATGCTCATTTTTTCTTCTCATTTATTTTTTTCTTCAGTGTATTTTTAATGTTTTGTTGTTGTTCTTTTCTAAATTTTTATTTTTTTTTATAAATTTATCAGTACTTGATAACATACCCAATAGAAACCTCTTTTGGAAGATAAATATTGTCAAACAAGATAACATATTGTTTATGTCTGAAAATATGTGTCTCATATTGTAATAATTTACATCTCCTATTTCTCTGCAAAAAAGCAAAAAGCATTCAGTAGTGCATTGTAGCAAAATCAACAGGCTGACTAGATTGTTCAATTGTTAGTAGGAACACAACACCTCAGAAGTCAGGAAATAACACAAATCAGGACCTGATTCATTGTTGTGCAGATTGTCTAGACAAGAAAGTGCTGGACAAAATGATGATATATATTATGCTATAAAATGTGTCATATGTACATTCTTACATTCTTTCTTGTTTCTGGATATTTGGTTACTAAACCGTTACCATTACATCCCTGGGCATGTTTCTGCATTAGTATATTGTCAAGATGGGTCTCTGCTATGATTAGCTTTCTGAAGTCATTTAAAGTTGTTTGCTTTTCCCTTTCTGTAGTCATCATGAAAATTATTTTCCCTAGCTTTGCTTATTTCATTTTTCATTAGTTCATGCAAGTCTTCTCAAGTTTCTCTGAATATTTTATACTTACCATTTTCTATAATCATTTCTCAGGTACATTATATAATTCATGTACATGTAGTAAAAATGACCACATCTGAATTTTAGGCAGATGCAATTTGCATATCCAAGTGTGGGGTGGTTTGAATAACATCCTCATATTCAGTATCAGACATGGATATTTTCATGTTTCATATTCATCTTAGCCATGACCAAATCGAGTGAATAAATTAGATCATGGAAATATTATGGGATACATTCATGAATGAATTTGTGGTTGCAGTTCACTGAAGAAAAATGCTAGAGGTACCATAAGCAAATGGAGGTCAATTATTATTACTGTACATGGTTCAGTAACTTATCTCCCATGATTGCTGTGGCAAAAATATTAGTTTTAATTAATTATTTAATTAAAAGTCTTTGGCTTGTGTTCAACTTGGTGATAACCATGTCTGAACGAGGTTAGGCTTATAGTCAGGTGACATAAAGTCCATATGCTAAGACTCAGAACATTTCCAGTTTCTGGATTATAAATTTCTGTTTAGAAAAATAATTTAAAAAAGACTGAATATAAAACAGCAAAAGTCTACAGCTATTATTTATGCCACAAACTAGAAATCAAACATGTTCAGGTTGGCAGAATTTGCCACAGATTGTGTCTCACTGTTGCTGTCTTACAGAACACAAAGTAATTTCTGCAATGAGATGGTAAATTTAAGCAAAGAATGAAACTATTGTTTGAAGTAATAGCAGAATATTTCTCAAAAATATTGATAATTTCTCCCATTGAACTTTACATTAATTAGGCAACTTCTAGGACTACTTTTCAATTCTATATGCTACACTTTAAAAGGAGTATTATCAAATGATAAGGGTAATCAAAACCATTTTGTATAGGATGGTAAGGGGTCTAGAAATAATGCCATATAGAGAACAGTTGGAAGAAGTGGTGATGTTTTGCCTAAAAAGAATAAAACATGATAATTGCCTCATAATATTTTAAGAATAGGCATTGTGGACTAATTGATAAATAGTGTCAACTTCAGGATCAGCAAGTTTTAGTTTTAAGTTCTGCTTCTCATATGTAGTGACTACAAGACCCTGGACAATACATTTACTGAATTGTCCTATTCAATTGTACTGTCCACGATAAATCTCTAATTCTTTAAGATAGAGAGCAAATTCTGTTCTGCAGCAATAGGGGGAGTAGCTTCACTGGGACCTCACTATAGCAATGAAATCACTAGTGGGATTCTTCTAACTCCCACCCTCCTCCCCATATGTGAAGAGTTCTCTTAGAAAAGGAAGTATACATTCTCTGTGCCTTCAAAGACCAAAACTGGTTCACATGTTGGCAAGGTAAAAGTCAGCATATATAAATAAGAATTTTCTGACAGTGAGCAACCATGTAATAGAATATTTCCTTAGAAAAATAATGAACTTTTCCTCACTGGACTTGTCCAAACAAAGTTGATTCCACAGTAGTTGTGATAATATAGAAAGGATTCCTAAATCAGGAGGGAATTTGGATGTTAAGGATGTTATATTCCATATATGAGGCTTTACTACATGAGTAATCTTAAACAATGACTTATTCTCCCTGGGCCTCAGTTTCCTTACCTGTAGAATGAAAGGATTGAAATGGGCTGTAAGATTCCTCTTCACTGCAAGTATATAATATAATATGATGTTAAGTGATATGATATGACACAGCATGATGTTGCATAGCATGACATGGTATGATGTGCCACGATGTGATATTATACATGGTATGATGCAATATTAAATATATATGGATATGTACATCCATACATCCATACATACACATGTACTAGGATATTTTTTTGATGTATGATCAAGTTTCTTACAACTTTCCATAAAAGTATATCATTCTCCTCCAATTTTCAGAGCATTTTTGCTTCAGAGACTCTGGTCTATACTAAAGCTATACTTAGCTTAAATAGTCTAGAATTTTTATCCCTTATTTTTCTTACAAAATTATAAAGCTGAGTTCTGAATCAGATTAAACAAGGCACATTAGAGAAATATAATATGAATTATAAAAACAAGTTCAACTATCTATCTCAACCTAGACCTGATGGCTTCAGAATTAAATGATTATATAGGGAATTAACTTAGGACAGAAGAACATTGCCATGAACAATAGGAAATCTCAGACATAGAAATCCTTTAAAATGAGTTTAATAAAAAGAGATTTTGACAAATGATATGCTCTCCTAACTCAAATTGTAAGGTAAAACATTTGCTATTTTATTGATACATTCAATCTCATTACATCTAGAAATATGGTGTGCTTTTCTTCTCCAAATAATTCCTTCATTTATTTTTCCATAGACTTTTTCCCCTTAGATATGATGTATAAAATCATAGAATATAGGAACTGAAACAGATTTTAAGAAGTCTAGCACTTAGCAAGATGCAATGAAAAGAATATTTATTTTAGAGTGTGAGTACCTGGTTCACATATCTTCCATTTACTAGCCCTGTGACCTTAGGCAAATCACTTAAACTCTTTCTATCAATCACCTTATATGTATAATGGTAATACCATCACTTCCAATATCCATCTCATAGAGTATTTGAGAGGCAAGTACTATGTGAAACTTAAGTAGTAGGGTAATCACATGTTTCTCTCACTCACTTACTCAGTGAATTGCCAGATTGTCATTTCAACCTACATAATATCTCTTACATCTGACCCCTTCTCTCCATTCACAAAGCTAAGACCTTAGTTCATGTCTTTCTCTCCTCTTTTCTAGTTATTACATTTTCTTAATTGATCCCTTTGCATTGAGTTTCTCCATCTCTAGTACATCCTACAGCCTGATGCCAACTTCATTTTTAAGCCGTCTGACCATTTGACTCCCTTACTCAATCAGTTCCAGTGATGGCCTATTGTCTCTAGAACAAAATATAAATGCTTCTGTTAGATTTTCAAGCCCTACATAGAATGGCTAAAATCTAACTTCCCAAGCTCATTGGACATTATACCTTTACCTACATTTTTCAATCCAGGCAAAAGGAAATTCCCCCTCTTCCTTGATTCCTTCTTGTCTCCATACTTCTACCTTATGGAATCCTTGTTTCATTGAAGATTCAACTCCAGTATTGTTTTCTGTTTTAATCTTATTGTGATCCTCATCTTAGCTACCAAAGCCCCTCCTTCCAAGGATGTGGTCTAGGAGGTGAACCAGAAGAGAGCAGTGCATTGAAAACCTAGAGAAGAGAAGAAAAGAGCAGAAGATCCAAAGAAAAGATGCTCAACAGTATCAGTCTATGTACAGTTCAAACAGTCCATTAGATTTGTCACCTGAGAGATCTTAAACATCTGTGTTGACTCATGAACTCTTAAATTGTATGTATGCCCTAACCCTATCTCTTCACCTGTTGATACTGATGCCCTATAGAGAAATGAAAGATTCATGTAGTGTGTTCTTAAGAGGAAAGCTATTGGATATCCTATTTGTGTATGCTGACTGACTGAAATCATTCCATGTAAAAGTGTTAGATTCTAATAAGGTATAATTTCCTCAGTTTTGGACAATATTTATCAGCATCAGATTGAAAAACCAATGGAATAAGAAAATGTTTTTTGATGTCCAAAGCTTAGTTACTGACGTAATCAGACTAATTGCTAATAGCTTAATAAAGGGGCAATATTTGAATAAAAGTTTACTTTTCGAAAGTCCTATTTCAGCTTGGTCAAATTCTCCATTGATTAATTAAGCCTGTCTGGAGAAATACAGAAACTGCATACGCACACCATGTATATTTTAGGCTAAAACAAAATATTGTAATGTAGGCAAAGAATTGATTTTCTTTGCAGATAACGTAAAACATTTATGTAGAATATAATTGAAAACCATAACCTTTAGTTTATTAAAGTATATGACATATGTGTTTCTTCAGAATGCACTGGTGACTGAGCTTATTTTCCTGTAATTCTGCCCTTAGTAAAGCCTCCAGTCATTTTTATACTCTAGAAGTGTGTAATCTTCCATAAAGAGAAAAGTACTGCACCTTCAGATAACACAGGCAAATTGATGCATTATAGAAATTCTTCAAATCATTTATACATGTCTAAATGTAATAGCACAAGATGCATCACCATAAATCATTTCTCTTTCATTATTTAAAGAGTAGTGGAGGTCACCTCCAAAGTTAAGACAATATTAGTTATATTATTTTTGTTGGACAGCAAAGAAAATTATCTCTGATTGAACTGCAAATGCATTTTCTATTCCAATTTATTTTTTCTTCTTTCTCTCTCTTTCTTCCTTCCTTTCACCCTTCTTTCCTTTCTGTTTTTTGATCAGTCTATAGTAGGTAGTGTGAAAATGAAGATTTCTGAACTAAATTGAGTCCATTAAATAAAACATTGAGTGCCAAGCTATTAGATAAGAATGGCAGGTAATTTAAGTGAGAGCCATTCATGAGAACTTGGTTGTAGAATTTTAAAATTCTCAGTAGTTCATTTATCAACTACATAAATGCACTTAGTTTTGCAAAGATATAAAACAACAAAGTGTGTATATGGACTTTTATATGATTGCTATTTATTTTTTATTGACAAAGTGTATTTTAATCATCTATTTATTGATTCCAGACTGTCAACTTGGAACTTAATTTTATATGGGTAAGGAAATAGTAAAAATCACAGATACTTTAGAAGTGTAAGGAATCTCTCAGTAACCATCAATTTAAATGTATGTGCCAAAAAGGAACCTCACTGCCATACCAGCGTACCAGCAAAGTCAGCCTGCATTTGAATAATTATCATTATGTGGAATCCATTACCTTCCAAGAAGTCCATTCCAAATTTATATAGCTACATTTTATGAAGTTTTTCATGTCATCAAACCTAAATATGCCTCTTCATCATCCACTCATTGCTCTTTCCTCTACCTTCTGGTTCCAACAAGAACACACACATATATAGATAGAAATAGCTATAGATACATATTCCATCTTACCGCCTTTGGAGTACTTGAAAATAGCAAATACATTCCCATTTCTTTCATCCTTACATGACATTGGCTTAAGACCATTTATTATTCTGGTCTATCTTTGAAAGTTCTGCATATTTTAAAAAAGGCCTGAAAATGGATCATAAAACTCAAAGTAACAGTCTACATTTGAGAAGAGCAGTGTAGAGTAGAGCAGGACTTTTACCTTCTTAGCACTGGGTGTTTTGGCTCTCTTAATGTACCCAAACTTTGCACTAATATGTTTCTTGTCATAACATTAACATTGTTGTTTCATACTGGGCTTACAAGTTCATCAAAATTTCTGAATATTTTTTTTACAGACAAATCACTGCCTAACCAAGCATCTATCATCTTTTGCTTTTGAACTAGAGTCCCTTAAGCATGATATTTTACATTTAACTATATCAAATTTTATCTTATTATAGCCCAATTCGCTAGCCTTTCAGGAGTCATGTGAAAAAGTGGAGTTCTACTTCATACCATTTTCCAGTTAGTATTATAAAATCTCAGGAGAGTTGGAAGGGACCTTAGTAGGTATCTAGTTTAATGCTTACTTGAAAAAAAATCTTTAGAATAAAACTGGCAAGAGGTCAAACAGCCTTCTTAAAAAACTGAAATAAATTCCTATATGGTCTGAAAAGGCATGGGTCATTTCAAGGATTTACCCAGATTCCATGCATGTGGCCAAACTGTGGATAGAGTGTGTGTGTGTGTGTTTTTTTTCAAAAGAATACTTACATATAAACACAATTATATGGACACAGTCCTAGTCTCCAGAATAGAATGCTTTCATGTTAGAACAAAAGATGCTTAAGCTTACAACAATTTGTAGTTCAAGGCCGTTTATTTTCTCCTCTAACAGGAATAGCTGTTTGATACAAATTGTGAATGGAAGGCCCTGAGATGCCCTTTAGACAATTTGAAATTGAGCACCTGAATTGTGCTTCCTGAGACCCCAAACATTTGCTTTTCCTTGCTCCCATGCAAAAAAAAATGTGGGGCTATCTGACCTTTGAAAATAGTATTGATAAGAACTATATACCTACATCAGTTACATAATGTATTTTCTTTTATTAATTTCTCCTATTTATATACTTATTACATGCCCATGTGATGGAAATCCATTAAAATGATGCAGAGATGAAAATAGCACAGAGTTTTACAGTGTGTGTGGGGGCTGACTCAGAATTGGATTGAATATATCATCACTAACCCATGTTGTTTTTTATCCTTTGTTTTCAAAGAGGACCAATGAAATCATGGGGTGACCTTGATTTGTCCATTAATTAGATTTAAGTGAAGCAGGCTTGCACAAAGTCATTAGCTTGACTCTGACACAGTCATTGAAGTTCAGTGTCAAGACAAAAATCAAGATGACTGGTGATGGCCCAGGAAGCAGTGGCTAACTTTGGCATCTTTGATGTATGACCAAGCTCTAAGTGCTCCATAATACCTGCCTCAGCTGCCTTCATGAGTACTGGAAAAATTTTTTTCTACCGGGGAAGTCATCACATCATCACATGCTTCACATAACTCTAACTCACTAATGGGTTTGAAGCCTAGGGGTTACTCTGAACCTGGTTTACCCCATATGCCAAGACAAATTTATCAGGGTTTGGCTGCTGTACATGTTGCAGCCTCTTGGATCCACAGGTGAGAGTTGGGTAGCAAATATATATGTGGAGTCCCAGGAAAGAGGACTAGAGATAAACAGCTCTTTGAGAGCTGTGGAGAAAATGACATTATTATAAATGATCCTTTTGTATTAGGTGAAGTTCATAACCACTAGGATAAATGTGTGACTTATAAATGACAGAACACATGTATGGATGGTATAGATATATATAATCTGTAGATAGATAGACAGATTGACAGATACATGGATAGATATAGAAATGTTATCTATAGATATATAAATATACCATATATGTAGATGTAGATGTAGGTTTGTATATCTGTGTTATATATATATATATATATATATATATACACATATATATCACATATATATATATATCACATATGTATATATTTGTTTACATATTTATATATAACCTATCACTTCACCTATCATCTCTGTCCCCAAATACTTATCACTCTATCATCAACCTATCTGCCTTCTTACCTTCTACATTTTTAGCTACATATCTATCTAAACATTTAGTTTTTGAATAATTGCAGAAATTGTTAGATAATTTCTAAGGATTCTTCTATTTCAAAGTCTATGAGGCATAAGGTTATATGTTCTTCTAGAATTAAGTGTTGGGTGAAGCCATAATGGTAGAGTAAAGGCAGGAACTCAACAAAGCTGTCCAAATTCTCCTCTAAATAACATGAAAATAATGCCTTAAAACTAATGGTGGAGAAGCAGACACAACAAAAGGACAGAGTGAAACAAGGTTCCAGCTTAAGACAACTAAGGAGGTTGTCAAGAGAGTTCTATCTCATTGTGGTGAGTGTGGAGCTCAGTTCAACATAGGCCAGAACCAGCAAAGCAGTCTTGGGAGTAGTATTAGCATTGGGGGTTTCTAGAGCTCTCAGGCACTGGGACCAAGACTCTGTCAAATTTTTTATATGTGGTTCTGGGTCACAGTCCCAAAAGAATGAAAAGCACTGGCAAAAAGATAGACCCTGGTAACAACTCCAGGCAAAAATAGTCCCTATGATTATTCATAGATTAGAACACAGGCCAAGAGAGTAGTGACCACACTTCTTAGATCATATGACCTGGGAACAACTGAAAACTTACAGAACCCCCAGAACTAGAGCTGAAAAGAGAATTATGAAAGAGAGAGCAGAGCTCAAATTTAACATAAAAGTTAAAAGTCAAAAAAATAGGCTGGGGTGGAGCCAAGATGGTGGAGTAAAAGTAGTGACTTGCTTGAGGTCTCCCCCAGACCCCTCCAAATGCCTGTTTAAAAAAGCACTCTAAATAAATTCTAGAGCAGCAGAACACACAAAAAGACAGAGTGAAATGAATTTCCAGCCCAAGACAACCTGGAAGGTTGATTGGAAAGGTGTGTTGTTCCCAGGCTGGGAGAGGAGTGTAGTTCAGCACGAGCCATACAGGCAAAGAACAGGCCTCAGTGAACCTGGAACAGCCCAGAGGACTGAATCAAGGGGATTTGTGGCAGTTTCCAGACTTCTCAACCCACAAGTGCCAAAGACAACTTAGAAGGTCAGGAGGAAAAGTCTGTCAGATCTTGGTGAGAGAGGAGCTTGGGTCCAGCCCCAGTCCTGGTGCAGCCCCAGGGCAGTGGCTGCGTCTGGAGTTCTTCGCCCACAGAAGGAGGAGGAATCCAGTGGTTGCTCAGAGGAGGATTGCAAGGATTTCTTTGCTGGTACTGAGGCAGGATTCTCTTGCTTTGCCCATGCTTGGATCTGAGTTGCAGTCCTAGGTGGTGGTTATGGGGCAAGGAGGGGCACTGGCGTGGTGGAGCTTGTGGCAGCAGTGGAGAGGGAATCCTTCTCACAGATCCAAGGCAGAAAAGAGTGCTTGTAGTCACTCACAGACCAGAGCACAGGGCAGGAAAAGAGTAAACACCTCACCTTTGATCATACCACTTTGGAAAAACTGAAAATTTACAGATCCCTAGAAGTATCTTTGAAAACAACTGCACAAAATCCCTGAAGCTTGTAATAGTACATTCTCCACACTGGAAGCAGACTCCTACCTTAACAAAGAGTTTATAACTCAAGTAATTGGCTGGAAACGTGTACAAACTGCACAAAAAAAGTCAGATCATAGAATCTTTCTTTGGTGACAAAGAAGATCAAAACATACAACTAGAAGAAGAAAACAAAGTCAAAGCTCCTACATCCAAAGCCTCCAAGAAAAATATGAATTGGTTCCAGGCCATGGAAGAGCTCAAAAAAGATTTTGAAAAGCAAGTAAGAGAAGTAGAGGAAAAAGTGGGAAGAGAAATGAGAGTGATGCAAGAAAATCATGAAAAACAAGTCAACAGCTTGCTAAAGGTGACCCAAAAAATACTGAAGAAAATAACACCTTAAAAAATAGCCTAACCCAAATGGCAAAAGAGGTCCAAAAAGCCAATGAGTAGAAGAATGTCTTACAAAGCAGAATTGGCCAAATGAAAAAGGAAGTCCAAAAGCTCACTGAAGTAAATAAGTCCCTAAAAAATAGAATGGAGAAAATGTAAGCTAATGACTTTATGAGAAATCAAGACGTTATAAAACAAAACCAAAAGAATGAAAAAAAAATAGAAGGCAATATGAAATATCTCATTGGAAAAACAGCTGACCTGGAAAATAGATCCAGGAGAGTTAACTTAAAAATTTTTGGACTAGCTGAAAACCATGATAAAAAAAATTTTAAAAAAAGAGCTTACACATCATTTTTCAAGAATTTATCAAGGAAAACTGCCCTGATGTTCTAGAACCAGAGGGCAAAAGAGAAATGGAAAGAATACACCAAGCACCTCTTGAAAGAGATCCCCAAAGGAAACCACCTAGGAATATTATAGCCAAATTCTAGAGTTCCCAGGTTAAGGAGAAAATATTGCAAGCAGCCAGAAAGAAACAAAAAGCCTTTATGTGAGAAAGGAATGTACAGGGAGGAGAAAAGGAGAGATAGAATGGGCTAAATTATCTCACATAAAAGAGGGAAGAAAAAGCCTCTACCATGGAGGGGAAGAGGGGGGAGGTGAGAGGGAATGAATGAATCTTACTCTCATTGGATTTGGCTTAAGGAAGGAGTAACATACACACTCAGTTGGGTAAGGAAATCTATCTTACTCTATAGGAAAACAGGGTAGAGAGGAATAAGAGAGGGGTCATGATAGAAGGGAGATTAGGAGAGGGCATAATCAGAAGCAAATAATTCTAAGGAAGGATAGGGTCAAAGGAGAGAATAGAATAAATGGGGGGATTAGGATGAAGGGAAATATAGTAACGTTTTACTTTTTTTTTTTGCCTACACTGAGAGTTTATTTCCCCAATTTGAAAAGGAGAAGTAGCCAGGTGATTCCAAACCTGCTGCCAAGGGCCTCCAGAGTTTGTGACATCAAACCAAAAGACTAGCGGCATTGAAGTGGGGAAGTGAGGGAAAGAAAGGGAGGCAAAGGAGACACAACTCCAAATCTGTGTGTACTTGGTCCCATGTCTGTCTTGCCTTATAGGGTGAGGGTGGGCCCTGCATGGGGATGGTGGTTCTTGATCCCAAGGGAGAAAGAGGGGCCAGCTGAACAGGGCCCTAGGTTGGCACAAATCAAGGCAATACATAACTGACAGGTCAGGCACAAGATTCCAAGGCACGCTCTGAGAGTTCCAGCCAGGGACAAGTAAGGCTCTACCATTGGCTTTGTCCTTTGGGGGTCTTTGTTTTCACATGCAACTGCGAAATAAGATATACAGGCAATAGGGTATAAATATGTAACTTGCCCTACAGGTGAATAGAATGGGGAGAGGATAAGAGAAATGGGAGTGATAGAAGGGAGGATAGATCAGGGGTAGGGGTATTCAGATTGCATGCTTTCTTGGGGTGGTGGGAGGGGAGAGATGAGGAGAAAATGTGGAACTCAAGATCTTGTGGAAGTGAATGTTGAAAACCAAAAATTAATTAATTAATTAATATTTAAAAATAGGCTAGAAAAATGAGAGAGAAAAAAAAAAGTTGACCATTGAAAATTACTAAGGTGAGAGAAAAAAAAATAAACTAAGAAGAAAACCATGAAATTGAAGTAGCTACATGCAAAGCTTCAAAAAAATAATGCAAATTGGTCTCAGCTCCCAGAAGAGCTCAAAACAAACTAGGCATAGGCCAACATCTTACACTGTATGCCAAGATAAATTCAAAATGGGTACATAATTTAGACATAAATGGTGAGACTATAAGCAAATTAGGAGAGCAAGGGATAGTTTATCTATCAGATTTATGGAGAACAGAAGAATTTATGACCAAACAAGAGATAGAGCATGTTATGAAATGCAAAATGGATAATTTTGATTACATTAATTTAAAAAAAATGCACAAAGTCAATGCAACCAAGATTAGAAGGGAAGTAGAAAGCTGGGAAACAATTTTTACAGCCCATGTCTCTGATAAAGATTTTATTTTGAAAATATATAGAGAAGTGAGTCAAATTTATAAGAATACAAGTCATTCTCCAATTGATAAATGGTCATAAAAGGATATGAACAGGCAGTTTTCAGATGGAAGAAATTAAAGCTATCTATAGTCATGAAAAAATGCTCTAAATCACTACTGATTAGAGAAATGCAAATCAAAACAACTCTGAGGTACCACATCATTCCTATCAGATGGCAGGAGAAAAGATAGGGCCTTACCTGAGCTCTCCCCCAAACCCCTGCAATACCTTTAAATAACGACTCTAAACAAAAAGACAGAGTGAAACAATATTCCAGACTCAGAAAACAGAAAGTCGGCAGCAGAGGTCAGTTGTACCAAGATCAGAAAGAAGCTCGGTCCAATGCAGGCCAGAACAGCACAGATCTGGCCCCAGCAAACCAGGAGCAAGTCTCAGGAGACATTGAATGAGCAGCAAGAGTAGCTGTTTCCAGAGTTCTCAGCCCACATAGTAAGGGAGTCCAACAACTTGTCAGAAGGAGATTACAGGGGTCTTTTTGCTTGAAGCAAGGCAGACTCTGCTGCTTCACCCATACATGGATCCAGGTCACAGCTCTGGGTGAGAGTCCTAAGGTGAGGAGGAGCATTAGAAGATCAGAGGTTGTAGCCACAGTGGAGAGGGGAATCGTCCTCATAGTTATGGAGTAGAAAGAGTGATTGTGGTCACCCACAGAACAGAGCACAGGTCAGGAGAGTAGTAAACACTTCTTCTTAGATCATACCACCTTGGAAGAACTGAAAAATAATAAGTCCCTAGAAGTATCTCTGAAAAGAGCTGCACAAAACCCCTGAAGTTTGGAACAGTGTGCCCTCCACCCTGGAAGCAGAGCCCTACTTTAATAAAGAGTTAAAAGGTAAGTAATATGCTGGGAGTATGAGCAAATAGTCTGACCATAGAAAGTTAGTACAGTGACAATAAAGATCAAAACACACACTCAGAAGAAGATAACAAAGTCAAAGTTCTTATATACAAAGCCTCCAAGAAAAAATATGAATTAATTTCATACCATGGAAAAGCTCAAAACAATTTGAAATTCAAGTAAAAGAGGTAGAGGAAAAATTAGGAAGTGAAATGAGAGTGACGAAAGAAAATCATGAAAACCATGTCAACAACTTGGCAAAGATGGGATGAAAAATACTGACGAATACTGACTTAAAAGGTAGAGTTGGCCAAAAGGAAAAGAAAGTGCAAAAGCTCACTGAAGAACATAATTCCTTAAAGAATAGAATTGACAAATGGAAACTAATGACTTTATAAGAAATCAAGAAACAGTAAAAAGAATGAAAAACTAGAAGACAACGTGAAATATTTCAATAGAAAAACAATTGACCTGAAAAATACATCCAGGAGAGATAATTTTAAAAATTATTGGACTACATGTAAGGCAGGATCAAAAATACAGCCTAGACATTGTCTTTCAAGAAATTATCAAGGAAAACTGCCCTGACATTCTAGAAGCAGAAGGTAAAATGAAAATTGAAAGAATCAACTCATCACTTCCTGAAAGAGATCCCATTGAAAACTCTTAGGATTATTATATGCAAATTCTAGAGCTCCCAGGTCAAGGAGAAAATATTGCAAGGAACCAGAAAGAAACAATTCAAGTATTGTGGAGTCACAGTCAGGATAATACAAGACTAGCAGCTTCTACATTTTTAGCTACACAAAAATGCCCCTATACTACATGTGGGCAATTGCCTTATTACATATAAAATATAAATTGTTTAGCCTTACTTTTGCAAGCACATTTCATAATCTGGTATTTATCTGCCCTTGAAAGTTCATCTTATTGATTTTGCTTTAATCTGTATCAACTTTCCACAATAGTTAGACAAGTCTATTGGATTCCCTTAGAATGTGCCTTATGGGTCCATGTTTCTCTGCTTTGGTTTAAAGGGCTACACATAGTCTGAAATACTCAATATTTTGCCTAAGTTTTATCCATTCTTTGAGGTCCAAATAAGATCCAATCTCCAATGTTGTATTCTAAAACAAGGAGACTACAACAAATCAGAGGAAGAGGCCAAAGGCAACCCACTGTACTTCCAGTGTTAGAAGACCAGAGGTAGAGTAAAGAACTTTCAATCTGAAGAAGTTAAAGGGGCAGAGTATACTTCCAAGTTGATAAAGTTTCTGAAGTCAGTAGGAAAAATTTGGAGAGTCAGGAGTGGAAGCTAGAGATACATTTTAGTTAGATGTTAGTGAAAGCAAAGACACATTTTTCCCTTTGAAGTTCATGGACCCACTGAAATCTATCAATGAATCCCATGGGAATCTGTGAACTCTAATTTAAGAGCCCCTGATATAGGGGGACTTCCCTTTGATTTTACAAATGTGTAAACTAAGTTCAGAGAACTCTAATAACTTGTTGAAGGTTTACACAGTAGTAAATAGAAAAGGCAGGATTCAAACCCAGGGCCTATGGCCCCACAGCAAGTGTTCTGAGGAGTCTATATTGCATCCATGATGAACATTTCCATTAAGAGTAAATGTCAGCAAGACTATCTAAACATGCAAGTGCAAGTAAGAATTGGATGATGCAATTAGCTATCAGTGTCAGGAAGATTGCTCACAAATGGTATACTTAACATGGTCATTTTCATTTCTACATAATTCATTTTCACCTTTATGCCTTATATATTTTTTAAAAAACATATCATTTGATGTGCATTAACATGGGCAAATAAGCCTTTTTTCTTTATCTTTTCACTGTATCATATCCAATAATGGTACAGGTAATTATTCTTTAGCTTTCAAAATGTAAGGCAAGACGGTATTCTCTGCTATTACATGGTGACCCTCCAACCCACAGAACTGACATTCAGGATAGGAGGATGCAAACAGCTCTAACCACCACTGTTTTGACACTTTTCTACTACTAGATGGTCTAATTATGAGGCTTTTCTTGATTGTAAAACTTATTGCAATGGAAGGTTCATTCACATTGGATTACAATGATAACATGGAGTTATCTGAAGCTTAACCAGCTGCCCCACACATTAAGGTGACTTTTTCAATTACAGTATCTTCATTCAGGATGTGTTTCATTTAAATGTGGAGAAGTAACTTGTATTTTAAAAGCATAAGTATGTCCTAAAGTTTAATTTAGCTCCGTTTGTGTATGTGTTAAATTTTGTTATTGCTATAGTATTTTTTTTTTTGCAAGGCAATGGGGTAAAGTGAGTTGTCTAATGCAACACAGCTAGTAAGTGTCAAGTGTCTGAGGCCACATTTGAACTCAGGTCTTCCTGAATCCAGGGCCAGTGTTCTACCCACTGCACCATCTACCTGCCCCCTGTAGTATTTTTTTTAAGGCATATTTGTTTTATTGGTGAAGGTCGGTGTTTATAGAGCAGGATCCACTTATTCTATCTATTCTACCCTTCTTTCCTTCCATTCATCCATACTTCCTTCCTTCCCTTCTTCAAGTAGTTTCTCTTAATTCATAGGTTTCTATATTTAGCGTCAGTATAATTTGGTTTCAAATCTAATCTCAGATAATTACTGTGACATAGACATGTCACTTAAACATTCTGGTCTTGGTTTTTTTTTTTTTAATCTATCAAATGAGATAATTTAGCTCATTGACCTCTAACATTTCTTCCAGTTCTGAATCTATGATTTTACATGCAAATAATTATGCTAAGGATACAGAGACAAAAATAAAACACTTAATATTCTCATGGTGATTATATTCTTGAGGCAAAAGATGGAAGGATGTGAACCTTAATTATACTGTGGCATATATGATGTAAATATTTTGAGCTAAGATTTCATAATAGTCCTCATTTTTGTGCCCATATCTCATAACAATTTTCTTTTTTGGGGGGGGGAGTAGGTGATGATGATTATTTTTAGCATAAGTCTATGGTAGTGTAGTGGAAGGACCACTGAAGTACAAAGAGCTGAATTCTATTCTTAACTTAACCACTAGTTCTGAGCCCCATCTGTAAAATAACAATAATATTAGCCTTATGCAACCTGTGGTCATCTGTGTAGTTTACTGAAGGTAACACATATAGATTAAAATTTGCCTTGAATATTATGATAAACAAAAAAAAGTCAAATATGATGGAGCCACAATTAGAATCATACAAGACCTAGCAGCAGCTATACTATAAGACCACAAGTCTTGGAAAACTATACATTGAAGAGCAAAAGAACTGGGGTTGTGGCCAAAAAATTTCATAGCCAGAAAAGTTAAGCATAATCCTGAATGAAAAAAATATATTCATTCAAGGAATTGCCAGACTTTCAGGATTTTATTATACAAAGACATGAACTTAATGGAAAATTTGACATGCAAGAGCCAAGAGAAATAACAAAGTAAACATCAAAAACTAATTACAAGGGACTCAATAAGGATAGGATGTTTACTTTTTGTATGAGGAAATGCAAACTGTATGTCTGAGATTGTCATTAGTAATTGAGTAGTTCAAAAGAAAGACTGGGATAGAGCTGCATATGTGATAGGGAGAGGACAAGGGAGAGATCATTGGAAGGGGATAGGGTAAGTAATAGGAGTGCAAGGTAGCAGGTAGAAATAAAGTAGAGGAGTCAGGAGGGATAGGAAATAAGAGATATTCACAAATATAAAATAAAGTTCAGGAATAGAATTTATTAGGGTAGTAATCATGATTTATTAGGGTAGTAATCATGATCTCAAACAAAATTAAAATTAAAATAGATTTAAACAAAAGAGAAAAAAAGGGAAACTACACTATATGTCAGCCATATTAGTCAATATTGTTTTGTACTCTTTAAAACAACTAGATAGTATAAGTTTGGAATATTGCTGTGGTATAGGAAATGATGAATTGGTGGATTTATAAAAATATGGAATGACTTGGACTTATGAAGGAAGATGTTATCCACATGAGAGAAACAGAGCACAAACAAGTATAGTACATAGATGTATATGAATGTATATGTGTATTTACATGTATGATTATATATATCTATGTATATGTATGTGTATATAAGTTTACATATGTATATATGTATGTATATGTTTGTGTGTATGTGTGTATGGGTGTGTATGTGGGGAGGGAGGAAGTGGGAAAAAGAACGGAGTAAAAAGTGCATAGCAGAGAACAAAATAAAACCTACAAAGAGGTGAAGAAAAGATGGACAGCTCTGAATACAATGTGCGGTATTTATTATATAGGCTTTCTTGAAATGGAAATTCATTGCTTTGTATTTTGAATCCTGTCTTATGTTCTGCCAAGTACATTGCAATGTTATTTTCTTAATTTGCATTTAAGTTTAAAAATTTTTTTAAAAATACCAAAAAAACCATAAAATTTGCCTTGAACCTAGTAAACAGTTGTTGAATGATTACCTAGATTATGAGCACGGAGGAGTTTCTACCACCTAATATGCAGTACACAATTATTTAGGTCAAAGATCTAAGCCAAGAAAGTTTAGACAACATATTATTCTAAACTAAAGCAGTGGCTGAAGTATGGTCTGCATTACAGTCTGAGAATTGATGCCTCATTCTGCACACTCATTTGGCTTTTCTCTTTGTAAATCTTTACTGAAACTCCAGTTTGTGTGGTAAAAGTATTGCGATAAATGGAGATCTTGGCTCTACCCATCTATTCCAGTTGGTGGGGGGAAGACAAAATGATGGGGGTGGTATAGGCTACACCAGAAATATCAAAATACCAGTCTACAAGGCACATGCTAGCCTCAAAACTCTGGAATGTGGCCCCTGAACCAGTTTAAAATATAATTTGGAAATGTTTAACGAAATAAATAAAAATACATATAACATAGATAATGTTAATTGGTGGTTTTCTAAGTCATCATATAGCTGAAGGATTCATTTCTATTTGAGTTTGACACTATTGTTCTACATTAATTGGTCAACTGCTCTGCAGCATCAGTCTAAATAGAGAGTACCATGCAAGTCTACTGAAGTCACCCCTAGCAATTTGAGTTTTTCACATTACCTCTGGTGATTTTCTTCTTCTCTTTCTAATGTCTATCTGTGTACTTTGTTTCTTATTCTGAAGTCCAAATCAGTGACACCATTGGAACAGATGATCTGTGTTTCCAAATTTAAAGTACCTTCCAAATTGTATTGTGGCCTTATTGCCTTAGGAGCCCTGGCTATGCCAAGTGTTTTCCAGATCTTCAGAAACTAGGTCCATTCAGGTATAGAACCCCTTGTTTTGGGGTTTCTGGTAGGCACTATAAACTTGCTTTGGCTATATCAACGAATGGTTATCTTTATATTTCTTCTCCATTTGGTACTTCTGCATGAACTGAAACAGGTGATTTCCAATACTCAGGATATGAACATGGTTATTTATTATTCAATTTGTCTGCCTATTCCTTCAGATTTCTTCTTCTGAATAAAAACAATAATTACTATTATTATTATCTTTATTATTATTGTTAGACCCAAACTTGCCTCTTTACTTGACTAGTGACAAAGCATAAAAAGATTCAATTCAAATCCTAAGGTTAAAAATGTTCATTTACGTTAGGCAATTTCCTTATGATTTTGCATTTATAAATCAGACAGTTCTTCCCACAGGGAAATGAGAATTTTTTCAAATACTTTAACATCAACAGAAAAAGTATATTATATCTTTGGCAGTGAGAATGCCAAACCAATGATGATGATTCCAAGAAAGCCTTCCAGGAAAATTAAATGTAAACCAGCACAAGATCTATAAAGCAGGTGACTCTCCTATCACATTTTCCTAAATGTTAATGCTCCATTACTGTATATGTACATAATGCCTTCCCAAAAGAATGTAAACTCTTTGTGGGTATGGGATATATTGTTTTTGTCTTTGTATGGCCAGTATTTAGCATAGTGGTGTCAGAGAGCAGGAATTAATAGATTCTTATTAATAGATTCTTAATTGATGGCCTCCATAAACATGAAATAACACTCATAAACAATAAGACAGTCTGACATTGGTTAATTAAGTGACTCATGACCCTCATCTTCAAAGCAGCCAAGTTAACCAATTTCAGCCAATCTCATTAGAAAAGCTATTTATTACCTACTGAGAGGCAATATAGGATAGTGGATAGGGTACTGGATTTGGAGTCAAGAATGCCTGGATTAAAATCTTTCCTTAGATATTAAATAGCCATAAAACTTTGATGACTTCTTCACTTAACCTCTCTGTGTCTGTTTCTATATCTGCAAATGGGAAAGAAGGATTTCATCTCACCCAAGGTTTCTTTTAGCTCTAAATCTATACTCATGTATTCCTGTGAATATTATCTCACTTATAAAGTAGACAATAAAAGATATTTTTTTATTTATGTGCTATTTCCTTTAGTCAAACTATTTAATAAGGTTCAGCATGTTACCTTTGACCTAAATTTGGTGACTCAAAGAGGAAAAATGTCTTCATTCTCTCCTACCACCTAACAGAGTCAGAATTTATGACAGGTACAAATTAAACCTAAAACTAAAGGTTATTCAGATCTGGTAACAGAAATTGTTATTATAAGAGGTTATAAAGTCACCTAATAGATATGTATTTAAAAGCAGATGCTTAATTAATTACTTAGCAGGTGTCATGTAATTACAACTTGAGGCAATTTTTACAAAGAGTAAAATGTTAAGATTGAAGTGCTAAGTATGCTATTAAATATTCATATATTAGTAATTTAAATACTACCATTTATATTGAAAAATAATGAGAGGAATATGAAAATATTGATATAAACATAGATGACACTGAGTCACCTTTTTATGCCATATAGAATATTAAAAATATGACATCTTGGACGTAGCGGAAGCTAAATTTCCTTCCCAGATTCTCCATTCAAACCAAAATAATGTTTAATCAATATGAAGGTGATGATTCTATTTGAGCATAAGTTATTCAGTCAATAAGTATTTATTGAACACCTGGGGTATACAAGGTGTTCAGGGAGAATAGCACCTCTAGTGTGAGTGCTTCCTAAACCCTTTTCAGGGCTATTCATCCATCTTTGGTATGTATCTATCACCCAGCTCTCATCTGTGGCTCCACAAAGCTGTTGCATGTGCAGCAATCACACTTCAGTAAAATCATCTTAGCAGATGGGCTAAACCACATTGAGGGTAACTTTGGCATCTTCTATGTCTGACCAAGCTCTAAGTGCTCCACAGCTCCTGCTTCCACTGCTTTCTTGGCACATTGGAATAAATTGCTCTCATTTACCCATTTTGGCAGGGAAAGTCATCACAAAGTCATTCACTGTACCCTAGACCATCACCAGTCATTTTGACTTTTGTCTTGCCACTGGACTTCAATGAATCTAGAAGAGAGTGTGAGGATTATGACTCTGAGCAACTCTGCCTCACTTAAATCTTATTCACGTGCAAGTCAACATCAGACATCATCCATTATTTTACTATTTTATTATTATACAATTTAACTCTTTTACTATCTTACTATTTTATTATTTTACTTACCTTGAAGTACTGTGGCAAAGGGTGAGTGAAGAGGCAACAGATATAGATACACTGGGAGCTATTATAGTTATCATCCTGTACACAGGCACCACAGGGTTAATATTCTCACTGGACTGAAACAGCATTGGAATTCAGCAGCCCCTAGTTGCCTGAGCACCTTTTATTAAGGACCACACTACTAATATCCTGTCAGGAGGAAGGGGCTAGAAAAAGTGTCCTAATAATTTTCTGTTTCACCCAGCCACTGCCTGCTTACTACCACAGCAGGTGGAGATCCAACCCTGTGGTCAAAGACAAAAAATTACAATTTTTTTTCAAACATGATTCCACTCACCACTGGTACATTGGATATATGCATGCTCATGGACAACACAAAATCTAGTCGACCTGAAAGACAAACATCTTTTGTTGTGAGAGAACTCATCAGGTACCATATCATAATAGTAGCCTTGAGTTGAACAAGGCTGGAAAATGAAGACCAGTTTACTGAAGTTGAAGCTGGATATACATATTTCTGAAGTGGGTACTGTAATAAGAAGTTGGCTTAAGTTTTGAAATCAGGTGTAATCTAATCAGAAAGCTGGTATGCTTCCCAAAAGGAATGAATGACAGGCTCATGACAATGTGATTGCTATTTGCAGGAAAGCACAACACCATGACTCATTGCATATGCTCCAACCATGTTGAATCCTGATGAGGTCAAAGTAAAATTTTTATGAAGACCTGGAGACCTTTATCATCAATATGCTAGAAGAGGTTAAGCTTGTAATTCTGGGGGACAATAATGCCAGAGTAGGCACAGGCTATCAGACATGGCAGAGATTACTTGGGAGCAATGGAGTTAGAAACAGAAACAACAATGGTCACTTACTACTGAATATTTGTGCAACTCATGACCTTATAATCACCAAAACTGTCATTCATTTACTTAAATGCAACAAAACATCATGGATGTACCCTCCCAGCAAATATTGGAATTTAATAGATTATGTTATTGTATGGACAGAAGACAGGATGTGAGAGTGACTGAGGTTATTTGAGGTGCAGAATGCAGAACAGATCATAGACTTATCCTCCCCATTCTAAACATTTGCATTCCACAAAAGCTGTGGCCCCAAGGCAAGAGGCCCGTCAACAAACTTAAAGTCAACAGATTAGAGACTTCTCAGTGTATGAACAGTTTATCGCTTATATAAAGGGAAAACTGAGTCAGTACACAGCAACAGTGAAGCAGAAAAGGAGTGGGCAGCTTTCACAGATTTGGTACACAGAACCTCATTTGCTCAACTGGGTCATAGCACTTGAAAACATCAGGATTGGTCTGACCAAAAGTTGGTAACCCCCCCCCAAAAAATGAGAACCCCACAGAGTTTACCAGCAAAACCATTCATCCATCTCTAAGAAGGCAGCATTTAATTCTGTCAAAAGAAAAGTTTAAGCAAAACTTACAGAGATGCAGGATTCTTAGCTCAATAGGAAAGCAGAAGGGATTCCCATTTTACAACAATAGCAACAATTCAAAGTGCTTCTATAATACCCTGAAGACTACGTATGGGCAAAAGACCTCTGGTGCATCTCAACTATTCAGCAATAATGGAGCCACACTGATCAGTGATTAGGACATAATCCTGGAGAAATGAGTTGAACAAATATATAGATAGATAGATAGATAGATAGATAGATAGATAGAGATATAGATAGATATACATATATACACATATATATACACATATATATGTATATCTATCTATCTATCTATCTATCTATCTATCTATCTATCTATCTATCTATCTATCTATCTATCTATATATATATATAGCTAGCCAAACTTCCAACTAAAGAAGAGGTATTGAATGCCATCATGCCCCTCTCATCTGGCAAAGCACATGGTGCTGATTCTATTGCAGCAGAGATGAACATAGCAGTATGTCTATTGCTCATAAAAAAAACTGACTGAAATCTTCTAGGTTATATAACAAGAAAAGGTGTCCCTTAAGAGATCAATAATGCCTCCATTATCCATCTCTATAAAGAAAAAGGAAACAATTTGTCCTGTGACAATCACAGGGGTGCATTATCTCTCTCTTAATCATTGCTGGCAAGATTCTTACCAGAGTCTTCCTTGCCAACTGATCCTTCACCAGGAAGTTGGCCATTTTCCCAAGAGCCAGTGTGGCTTCAGAAAGGGCCCCAAATGGTCAACATCATGTTTGCTGCTTGATAATTCCCAGAGAAATTCCAGGAGAACAGATGCTGTACACAATGTTCATTGATGTAACCAAGGCCCTTGATACTATCAGTCAAGAGGTCTTGTGGAAGATCATGGTAAAATTTGGTTACCTGAAGAAATTCATCAATAATGTATGTGAGTTTCATAATTGCATATTTTCACAGATTCTGGAAAAAGCATAATGCTCTTATGCTTCCCTAGTCATGAATGAAGTGAAGCAAGGCTATGTACTTGCTTGCGTGCTTTCTAGCATATTTTCTGATATATCAGACACCTTCAATATGGATGAAAATGGCATCAAGGTCAACTGCTGAATTGATGGTAAAATATTTATCTTGAAAAAATTACAAGCCAAGAGCAAAGTGGAGGGAGAGTTGGTGTACAACTTTTTGTTTTCACAAATGATTGTGCACTCAATGCAGCCTCTGAATCTGAGATGCAACAGAGTATGGATCGATTCTATGACACTTGTGCTAATTTGAGGAGCTCACAATTTAATGGTGAAGGTAACATGAAAGCAAATGTTTACAAAGCACTTCTATACTGGATAAATAGGAAATAATCAACAGAGAAAATGCACTAGAATTAAAAGGAATTAGGAAAGACTTTCTGTAGAATATGGGGTTTTAGCTGGGAATGAAAGGAAGCCAGGCAATACAGATGAGGAAGGCAAGTGTCCCAGGCATGGGAGACAGTCTAGTAAGAAGGCAAGTGGCACTGGATTGAATAGTACATGGAAGGAAGTGAGGAATAAGGAGACTGTATCAACTATATCAGTATAATAAGCAGGCTGTTAATTCTGGCTCACATCTATACATCCTTTTCTCATCAAATATATCAATGATAATCTTTTTTATGCTGCTTCTTCCATTCAAGGTGTTCTTGATAATAAATGGCTTAATCACCAGTCAATCAGAAATTATTATTCTCTTACTATGTGTCAAGCATTTTGCTAAGCTCTGGAGATACAAACAAAGTAAACAATCTCAGAGTCTGCCCTGAAGGAACTTACAGTGAAATGGCAGAGATACTATAACACGCAAATAGCTCCATACATATAAGATAGATATAGATAGATTGCACGCACACAAGGAGAGGTGATAGAGAGCCACTGGAGTTTATTGAATAAGGGAGTTATACGTTCAGACCAATGCTCTAGGAAAATCATTTTGGTGACTGAATGGAGAATGGGATAAGACTTGAAGCTAGCAGAGCTTGCTATTGTAGTGGGCTGGGGCATAAGGAGATGAGAGCTTGCATATCACAGGAGAGAAAGGGATGAATTAAAAAGGTTTTTCAAGCATGAAATGGACAGAGTTAGGCAAAGACAGGCCTTGGAAACAAATTGAATATGAGGAGTAAGAGATACTTAGGAGGCCAGGATCACACTTAGATTCTGAGCCTGGGGAATTGGAAGGATGGTGGTACCTTCAACAATAGTATAGATATGTGGAATAAGAAAAAGAAGCAATAAAATAGTTGTAGTTGGGAAGAAATAGAAGTGCATGGAGATATCAGTTACATGGCTGGAAAATTTTTATGCTATAATGGTCAGTAAATCAGTTGCAGTTAGGTTATTACTGAGTTAGGCTATTACTGAGTGCTGCACACCTGCAGTGTGGATGAACAGAATTCTCCTTGTAAAATAACTTTATTTCTACACAAGGTAAAGAATGTGTCTTTATATTTTTATCATCCCTTAGCCCTTTTTGACTGCTCCATTGCACCTGTTGTTTAAGGGTCAATATATATTCCTCATAACCAAGGAAGAACCATTCATCCTGATTCCTGATTCTCAGAAAGAATAATGTAGACTCACTGCAGATTAGAAACAGGGGTGGAGATGCATGAGAAGCAGCCCCACCAAGAGCAAGGAGAAATGATACAGTCATAGGGGAAAAGGCATTAGAAACACCAATAAGAATAGCACAGCAGACCCTAAAAGTTCAGGCTACAACCCATCTATATTTCTTTAGCAGTGTCTATGTAGTAGAGGTCTTCTATAGGAAATCTAATAGTTCAACTATATCAGTATAATAAGCAGGCTGTTAATTCTGGCTCACATCTATACATCCTTTTCTCATCAAATATATCAATGATAATCTTTTTTATGCTGCTTCTTCCATTCAAGGTGTTCTTGATATTAAATGGCTTAATCACTAGTCAATCAGAAATTATTATTCTCCTACTATGTGTCAAGCATTTTGCTAAGCTCTGGAGATACAAACAAAGTAAACAATCTCAGAGTCTGCCCTGATGGAACTTACAGTGAAATGGCAGAGATAACATAACACACAAATAGCTCCATACATATAAGATAGAGATAGATAGACTGCACGCACACAAATATATAGAGAATATATGTGTATATATGAACAAAACATACACAGATTTATATATTATACATGTATACACAAATATAAATGTGTAGTTGAAATGAACTATAATATCTCAGAGAAAGCCCTGCAGTTGAGAATGGAATTATCCTAGAAGGAAATAGGATAACTAAAATGTAAAGAGAAGGAAAGCATTCTAGTAAAGAGGGATAATCGATGCAGTGGCATAAAGATAGGTACCAGTGTAGCCGGGTGGTAAAAAGAATGGAGGGAGAAAAGTTCAAGAAAAACAGAAAGACAGTAAGGAATCAAGTTTTGAAGAAATGTAAATTGATCCTGAAATTAAAATACAACTGTCTCTTAGACATGCTAGTACTTTAGTAAAGTCATTTCAGCAGTTGAGTGAAGGGTAGATTGGAGTTAGTATAGGCTTAAGGAAGTAAGACTAATAAGGTGGTTATTGCCATTGTCCAGTCAAATGATGATGAGGGATGGACTAGGGTGCTCATGGTATAATAGAAGAGGAAATACACATGAGAGATAATTTAAAGGTATAAATAACGAGATTTGGAAATGAACAAAAAAAAAAAAAAAACAATAAGCCTTAGTGACCAGAATGATAGTAACATTATTGAGAGAAATAAGGAAGTTTGAAAGAGGGTTTTGGGGAAAAGATAATAAGTTATGGTTTTGATGTATTTGAGATGCCTACTGGATCTTCAGGTTGAAATGTTGAAAGAACTCAGGAGACAGCATAGAATTGAATATAGGGATCTGAGAACTGTTCATAGAAATGGTTACTGAACCCAAAGGACAACAGATGGTATAGAATAAAAAGAGATGAGGGCCTAGGAGAGAGCCTTTGGGAACACACAAACTGGGTGTTATATGGATAACAAATCAGCAAAAGAGACTTTAAAAGGAGGATTGAAAGAAATACAAAGAGAATCAGGAAAAGGAATAATTTTGCTAAGGAAGAGAAAAGATGCAGGAGGAAAGGGTAATTACCAATGTCAAATGCTTCAGAGAAGTCAGGAAGAATGAAGATTGAAAAATGCTATTTTATTCAGTATAATGAGCATTAATAGTAACTTTAGAGAAAGAAGATTCTGTTTAAAATTGAAAATAAAAGCCAGATTGCAGAGGATTTAGAAGCAAGTGAGAGGAGAGGAAGTGTTGTTACCTACTCTGGCCAGCTTTCTCAATGAGTTTAACTGAAAAGAGGAATAAAAAATATATAAGATTATAGGGTAACAAGTAAAATTATTTTTTTAAGTTTGAGAAAGAATATGTATGTTTGTAGGCAGCACGGAAGGACTCATTAGATAATAAGAAAGTGAAGATAAGAGAAAGAGTGGAAATGATTGTGGGAGCAATCCACTGGAGAAGAAGAAAGCGGATGGGAGAAGAGGATCAAGATTGTTTGTTGAAGTGTTGTCTTGGCAAGGAAAAGAAGTACCTCTTCATCAGAGATATGAATGAGGAAGGAGATAGTAAGAAAAACTATCAGAGTAATATCAACTGAGGATGGAAAAAGGAAGCTCTGTAGGTAGTCTCATTTTTTATTTAATTTTATATTTTAGTGAACTATGTGATGAAGTTTTAAGGTGAAAGCATGTGAGGAGATATTAAGGAAGTCTTGATGAGAGACTTTTGGGAAAAAAAAAAACTTTATGGAAAGTGGGATGGAAAAATGGTAAATCTTTTGTGATAGGGAAAACATTACCAAGCATTCCAAATGCTTAACAACCTGCTCTTCACTTTCTGAGAAATTCTGGTTCAACCTAATTGTTAATTTTCAGTGTTTTTCTAAAGTATAAGCACTGTTGACAAAACTCATGCTAAGTGGTAAATGTGACACAGTCAAGGAAGGCAAAGAGCCATGCAAGTAGAATATTTGTACTATACTCTAGGGGTTTTTTTTAAATATATATCATTCATGCTGTACGTTGGTTCTGGTGACATGTGCTGGCTGTGGTTTGAGATCTGACTCTAGGATATATTTGTGAGTTACAAAGATGCCTATCCCACTCATATGAAAACACTTCCTGATGGAATGTGTGAATGAGAATAATTTGTTTCAATGAGCATGAAGATAGATGAAGCAGACACTGTGGAGTGCAGAGAGTTTGGTCAGACATTGGAGACACCAAGGCCATCCACTGTATCCCAGGCCATCAGGTCATCTTGACTTTTGTCTTGCCACTGGAATTCACTGAACTTCTATGGCTCTGGAAGAGAGAGTAAAGTTGACAACTTTCTTCAGCTCTGCCTCACTTAAAATCAATTCATGCTCTCAAATTAAGACATTATCCTGTGATGTAATCAGTCCTTTAAAAAAAGGAGAACAATAATTATATATCCATACATATATTGGAGAAGGAAATGGCAAAGCATTCCTGTATTTCTGCAAAGAAAACCCCAAATGGGCTCAGGAAGAGTCAGGCATGGCTGAAACAACTCAACAACAACAACAACAATATACCAATATAGCTTTGTTTTTCTTTTTTCCCCTGTTGGGAATAGTGGGAGGGGGGTAACATAAAGTGCAATTAATGGGAAAGAAAGTTAATTAAAGAAACAACCCAGTGTAATTTGTGAATGAATCAAGCAACACACAGCTATATCTGTGCCAAAGGATAAAGGAGTTATTACATGCAGAATGTTTGTGTGTGTGTGTGTGTGTGTGAGAGAGAGAGACAGACAGACAGACAGACAGACAGACAGAGGGGGAGAGACAGAGACAGACAGACAGAGACACAGAGACAGAGAGAGACAGAGACCAAGACAAAAACACAGAGAGATAGAGAGAGAGAAGACAGAAAGACAGAGGCAGAGAGACAAAGAGACAGAGACAGAGCAACAAAGATACAGAGGTAGAGAAAGGAAAGAGAAAATCAGTAAGTTAGTTTTTCATTCTTTTAGTTATTGAGTGTCTGGTGAAAGGTAAATTTATTTAAGGATAACTCTTTGAAACAACCTATGTTTATTATATCACTGATGCATCCAAAAATCAAAATTTGAAATAGAAAATTGAGAAGGAAGGTAAAGAAGAGTACAAATTTGTCAGATTAGTTTTCTACAACTCTTTGTAGAGAGCTCTTGGGAAAATGAGAAGACAGATTTCATTTTGCTTGTTTCACAAAGAGAACATATTTTCATCAAAATACTTTGTAACCACAACAACAGCCTCTAGGCCTAGTGAGTGCAGAGTGGGCAGGTGATTTTTGAAACCTTGATAATTTTTTTATTTCCTTTACCATATGTCATGTTAATTTGATGATTTCTTACTTACAGAAAGATCACATATGCATTACAATTTTTAGCTAGGGTTCACACACTTCCATATACTTTAATTGCTTCATATATTTTAAAAATAACCCTCTAGACCTTCTCCTCAAATCCAATAAATAATTTTAATTGTATTCTTCTCAATTCCCTAGTCCTATTACGAATGTGAAACACTGAGGACAGAATATTCTTGGATTTTCACTAACAAAGAAAGTTGATCCATATTGTCAAACATTGTCAACACAAATACCTTTATTGTATCTATAAATGTTCCAACTGAATATACCTCAAATGATGAAAGAAGCAGTAGTTGAAGGACCCAAGGACTGATGTTGAATTTGAGAAATATCTTTCATGGCTGCATACACTCTCAAGTGCCCTATTCTTGGTGTACAAATGTGGAATGAAAACTGCTGGAATATATATACATATACATATATATATATATACATATACATATATATATATATATATATAATATATATATATATTCTTACCTCTGTCATGTGGAAGAATTGGGTATTTGGGTCATTTCAAGATTTTTATTTTTTTAAAAATCCTCTTTTAATGAAACTATACTTCTTTAATATAAAAATTCCTCTCTCTCCCTCTCTCTCTCTCTCTCCCTCTTCCATCTTAGCCACTCCCATCATCCTTTTGTTGGTACCTGCGTGAATGGGTGTATGTGTGTATGTCTTGTGAGTGAGTTGCATCACAGCCTTTCTGTGCCTCCAGCTTACTTGCCTCTTGCCCAGATTCCAAGATTTTGACATTGAATTCCCTCAAGACTTTTCCCCTTAGATGTACTACAAAGTAGATCCCATTGAAACAGGAAACAAGAGTTCTCCTTCCACCTGCTCATTATTCTTTTTGAACTAAGATATCTAAGCAGTTGCTAGAGGGGGAAGGGCCTCTCTTAGAAGGCCAGGTCAAAGAATTTACTCTTTTTTGTTTCCAGAATGCTTGTCTTATCAAGACATCCCCAGGTTTTGGCAGGAGTTTTACTCTGACTTTAAGCTAAAAAAGATAAGAGTTAACAAGTATTATATCACTCCTGAGAGATGGAAGAACAAACTGCTCTTGAGTATTTCATCCATTCATAAACAGATCCCCCAAAGGATGTAATAGCTTTTTTGATAACTTGTTAAAATAAATCTTTTTTTTTTAAATTAAGGAACTAGAGGCAGCTCTTGGTAAGTCTTCCCAAATCCTTCCAGATCCCTTCACTTCAAAGAGATGGATCTGCCTCTCCCCTGATATACCCTTTCTTACCTATTGGTGCCTCCATGGCACTGAAATTACAGAAATATATAAGCATAGACCTGCACTTGTAAGACACCTAAACATTCAAGATGTGTTACGCCTTTCTAACCTAAATAATCTCCATATAAGTCATAGGAACTGGAATCCAGCTTCCAATATCAATGTTATAGGTCCTAGAAGAAAAAAAAAAACTATGATAATGTATGTGGCAATTCTCTGTGATCCTTAAGATGGATAGGTAGCCCTGACCATCCTAAAGTACACTGATACAAATAACTCCTGAAATCTTACTGAAAGAAACTTGCAATTTTCCTAACTATATTCTTCTCCTTTAACCCTATTATCTCAAGCATACCACCAACTCTGGGATACTTATGATATATCAACTCCCATCAAAATAATCAATTAGCCTTAGGCCAACATAGTAAACAAGAAGTATTTGATGGGTCAATTTTAACCACTTTAAAAATTAGCTTATTTCATTGAAAATAAACTGTGTGTGTGTGTGTGTGCATGTGTAGTAGTAGTAGTAGTAGCAGCAGCAGCAGCAGCAGTAGTGGTGGTGGTAGAACAAATAGAAATGCCTCTTCTTGTATCCTAAATTGGATAGCACACCTGAATATATTGGTAGAAATGTAGCATATCTCTTCCTGCTTTAAGAGATGTGTATGGTTCCTGTGTAATATGGTGGACTTGGCCAAGCCAAGCTTTTATGAGCATGTGCAGCAAAGTTAGCTGATGCTATTCCCATGTAGCAGAAGTTGGGCAGTTGGGCAACACTGCTTCTGATGAGTAAGGAAAGGCTCTGTTCTTTAATTCAAAGCACATATAGCTCTTCTCGCTGTTTCTAATCCCATTGCCTTGTTGTAAAGAGGGCTCTTTGTAGTTGGCTGCTGAATAGGGACTGAGAGGCAGATAAAAAAAAAAAAAACCTTCTAATAGTAGTGTTTTATCCTCTTTCCTGCCTTGCTGATCTGAAAAAGGAGTACTTGTAAAACTGTGGATTGTGAAAGGACACAGGGCTTTCCAAACTCAGACCAACATATACAGGAAGATAGTGTTCTAATCTTGAGATCATTGTACTTATTCTCTGCACATTGAGTATCAGATTAGACTGATGCAGTGAACTTTGAAAATTTGTTAAAGTGAGCTGCAGATGTCTAGGATTTTATGCCTGATTTTATGGATAGCTGAGATCAGTGAAAAATGAGTTCCTGAGCAGAATGACCTCTTTGACTTTACATAGCAGTGGGTCAAAGGCAACCAAGAAAGAGGAGCATCTGGTCATTCAGAAGTAAAAGTGAAGGGATTAATATTTTGTAGAAAGTATATTAAGATCTAAGGTTGAGCTCAGTCTCCCTAAAGACTGAGTTTGAATATGGGAGAGTTAGCCTGCATTTTCAATGTGTGATTCTTATTGCTGATCTTGCTACATCTTCTCAGTAAATATCTTTTTGTTAAATATAATTTGTATTAATTGATTAAATAAAACTAAGGTGCCAATCAATGGTGAATGATTTTGGAGCAAATATACCAGAATAGGCCACTGATATCACAGAATTGTCCCATGATGTAAAGAATACCCTTAGACACCTTAGGGAAAGATGTAGTCTTACTGTGGGGGAACCTGACAGTTCTAGTAAGAGTTGAGAGAAGGATCTCTGGAACTTATGCAGAGTACACTTATTTGTATTAAAGAAAAGAGGAAAAATGTGGAAAAGAAATGATATCCTACCCCTTTTTGTTTGTTCTGTAGTTTGAACTAGAGAAATAATGAAGTACTGTTTTGCTTGAAATAAGAAAAAAAAAATTAAGTGACATTGTAGGCTCCTGGGAAGAGTGAACCCCTTGACCTATTTTAAAATCTGACTAAAGTATATTATTGAAAACTACATAAGAAAATTGGACAGTATTGTTTTCTTTTGTCTCCTTGTCAATTTTCATTCTCTATGAAGTGATTTCCAGAATGGGAGGTTAGAAAGTTATTTATTAAGGCAATTAAATTTGTTATCATTATTGTTGTTACTGTTAATATTATTATTACTATTATCATTATTATTCCAAGATCACTGTTGAAGAAGAAAAGAGCTCATGTCTGAACTGCAGATATAAACTAGATGCCAAGTAATTTCATTTGATTTTTACAATGTGTTTTATATATCAAAATATCCTTATCCTAGTTGTTGTTCAGTGATTTTTCAGGCATGTCTGACCCTTCATGACACATTTTGAGTTCTCTTGATAAAGATAATGAAGTTGGAGTGGTTTTGTCATGTCCTTCTCCAGCTCATTTTACAAGGCAAACAGGATGAAGTGACTAGCCAAGAGTCACACAGCTAGTGTCTGAAGCCAGATTTGAACTCAGGAAGTTGTCTTTCTGACTCCAGGAAAGGTACTCCATCCATATGGTCTAGGTGCCCCACGGCTTATCCTAGTTTTATTCTATCAGTGTAATAACTAGATTATATCCAATGTTGTAAGATTTTATTTCTGTGTACTATATGAATGCAAATTAGCCTCATCCAATTACTCTCTCTTAATTGGGTAGAGCTAAACCTGATGAAAAAAGTGTTTTGATTTAAAAATGATGAGTTTCAGTATATTAGAAAACTAATTATTTTATGAGAAATATTTATAGGCATTAATTATACATACATAATACTCTGAAGTCCTATTCTAGTGCCTCACAATGGCTTATAAGTAATACTATATTCCTGTTGACTGTGTGAGCAGAGCTCTGAAAGACCCTGCCAAGTTAAAAAACTTTGAATAGGAGCACAGCAAAGAAAATAAGTGCATTGTCCCAGCACCAGCTTAGTTTGTACAGGATCATCCCCAGCACTTTGGTGACCAGTTGAGAAATTATTTTGGCCACAAAAGTCCTTAAACTGTTTGCTAAAGCATAAAGGTTTTAGGACCTTAACACAGAGTAAGTAAATTATACATTTAAAGTCATAGATCTTTGTAGTATTGAAATATTTATAATAGACAATATAAAATATACTATTTACATATTACCTATATCATGATATAGACTCAGGGAGGGAAGAAGTGACAGGAACCAGTATAAATTACCAGAAGCCAATGGTCTGAAACAAGGCCTGGGCCTGACTATATTGTGTATGATCTTTCTTGGAAAAGTCATTGTTTGTTGACTATTTTTAACAACCATTGTAAAATTGGTGAACTTCAAAGAAAAAATAATTAAGAAAATTTTCTCAGCTATCAGCCAATATAAACTCCAATTAATTAAAACTACTAATTATGTTAAAGTAACATAATTATTTTTAATGCAATTCTTAACTATATATACACAAATATGTGTGTATGCACACATATGCGTTGTGATAAAAATTCTGAGAGACAAATTCCCAAGAATTATCAATTTTCATTGGCTAGGCTAGTCTTAATCAATAAATTGGGCATATGATTCCTCAACAACCAAAGACCCTGAGCAAGGGAGGGCAGAGTCTTTTGTGGTGATTTACAGGATGACAAAGCAAAATGTCATGCTGATTAGGCAGAAAGTAAAAGCCCTCTGACATCAGCTTGATATTACAATAGTTTGTACCTCCCCTTACAAAATGCCCTCTTAACCACAAATAAGATATGTACTTAGGGTCACAAGATAAAGATAATCCCAATATATAGTCATTTCAATGAAAAGGTGTGATGGATTATTGCCCTGGTGCCTGACGGCTCGCCATCGCCTTGGAGCCAGATGGGACTTAGGAGCCGGCTTTTGTGGGAATCCGCTTCTGCCAGCAGTGTAACAACATGCTCTACCCCAAGGAAGAGAAAGAGAACCGCATCCTTCTCTACGTGTGTCTCAACTGTGACTACTAGCAGGAAGCCTGCAACAGCTGCATCTATGTGAACAAGATCACTCACGAGGTGGACGAACAAGATCACCCACCCAGATCATCACGGACGTGTCTCAGGACCCGACCCTTCCTTCCCAGGACCAAGAACCACCCGTGCTGGAAGTGTGGCCACAAGGAGGCAGTGTTCTTTCAGTCCCGCAGTGCTCAGGCCGAGGATGCCCTGAGACTCTATTCGTGTGCACTGCTCCCCACTGAGGCCACCGCTGGACAGAATGACCCGACCTCCCTCACACAGTTTCTTAATAAATGGTTTTATTTTTGAAAAAAGAAAAGAAAAAGAAAAAAGAAAAGATGTCATGTGTGTCATCTCAACACCTCCCTGTTATGACATTAGGAGAAGAGATAAGCTCTCAAGTTATGGGAGTAGTCCTCAGGCAATGGGATTAATCTGCAAGATATGGAAATTACTGCAGTAGATGAGATTTGACTTTTTAGGTTAATCAAATTTCTTCATAATGTTGGTGGTGGGTGAAGTAACTAAAGTAAGGAGCAGCAGAAGGGGAATATTAAATCTAACTGAATTAAATCTTAAAATAGAATTTAAAATCATTTTTAATTTCAGACATGTATGTATACATGCCTATATACACACATATTTGGGTGTTCATATGCACATAGACACACGAAATGTTCAATTCTTGTTAGTCAAACAGCCCCATGTGCTGAGCATTTATCAGTATTTCTTACTCATTGAACATTTGCTTCTATAATTTAACAGTATTACAGTATATCTTATAAGTGGTCTCAACTCTAGAATTAATTTATTTTATAATGTAACTTTTATGAATATATTACAATTGGAAACATAAATTTATTATATTATGATAAATTATATTTCTTAATATTATATTCTTTAAATATAAAATAAATGTTATGTATTTTATAAAAATTTAAAAACTATTTCAAATCATATTTTCTCTTTATTTCAAATAAAAAAAAGATTTTTTTAAAGTAGTGTGATCCCTTACAGTATGGTCATAACAACATATACTATCTTTTGGAAGATGGTGCAAAATGTTCATCTAAGCCTGATTTCTTACCAACAAAATTTCATTTTCCATAGCAGTTTTTATCAAATTATATTTCCCAATATATTTTTTTTCCTAGTTTTCAAGCATTAAGTAATTAGGTTTAATTGTTTCTAATTCTCCTTAGCCCAGTCTGTTCCATTGATCTTTCCATTTATTTAGTCAACACCAGATTTTTTCTTTACTACTGATACATAATATATTTTGTGATCTAGAAGTGTTATTCTCTGTTCATCTCTATTTCTTTTCATGATTTCCCTTGAAGTCCTAGACCTATTGTTTTTTCCCCATGAATTTTGCTATTATTTTATCAAGTTCTATAAAATATTCTTTTAATAATTTGATAGGCTTATCATGAAAAGCACACATTGATCTTGGTAATAGTGCTATTTTTATTATAGTAACATGGCCTTGAGATGAACACTGAATATTCTTCTAGATTTTTAATTTGTTTTTTTTTTCTTTTAAGGATCACTAGGTCTTTGAATTTATACAAATATTTTGTGTCCTTAATAGGTCAATCCCCAGATGTGTATGTATTTTGCAGTAATTTATAATGAAAGTACCCTTTCTGCAAAAGTTTCTTGTGTTTTTTATTATTATTATATTCAAGTTCTGTTGATCTATGAGTGTTTATTTTATATTCTGGAACTTTGCTGATATTGTTGTTTCATTTACTATGTTTGCTGATTACCTAACATTTCCAAGTAAACCATCATATCATCAGCAAACAGGAATAGCTGTATCTCCTCATTACCCAAGTTTATGCTTTTAATTTCTTTATCATCTTACTGTTTTTGCTAGCATTTCCATACTACATCTAATAATAGTGGGAAGATAGATAACCTAGTTTCATCCCCATACTTATTGGAAATAAATATGAATATGAATTCTATAAGAATTGTGAATATGATCACACCAATACTGTCTGCCAATATATGTAAAAACACACTTCTCATGTTAGCATTCATGTCTCCTCCTGAAGATACATGGGAGTGTGCATGACTGTGTCCATGGTGTGAATGAATGGCTGTGATTGTGTGAGTGACAACCTCCTTGAGAAGCTCCATGGGCAGGGCCATGGGCATGATTAAAGGCACAGACACCAATAAGGTTTACTATCAGTCCTCCAATTCAGATAGGCACTAACATGTATTTGTCTAATTCTTTGTATAAATCTAGTCACTGACTTCACAAACAAACAAACAAAATATCTCTTACCATTAGAAAAAGTCCATTAATAAAACCAGAGAGAATTTTTATTCTGCCATAACCAGAGGAGAAAATGCAGGTTGCTTTCCACCTACTTACTCAGGTTACATAAAGACTCATAATTAAAGCAGAACAATCAAAGAACATATGGAATCCATCTGATATTTGATCTAAGCTGTTGGTCAGAATAATTCCACAAAGTCAAAAACCATATTCAGGCACAAAAAGTAAAAAAAATGTGTTTAGAATCATTCTCCTCAAATATTTTTGATTCTTTAATAAACCTAGTGATTGACAGCTATGTTGTAAAGCATCATCCATGAAGTTATATAGTGGAGTTCCTTCAGGAGAATAACCAACAAGAGTACCCTTCCGTTCTACCTTAGAAGAAGAAGGTAAGATGTTAGTAACAAAATGAAAAATATAACACTCAATACCACTCCTCCAGAAAGGACATGTTCAGTGCACTCTTGATGTGCTGGTTTATTCATACATTATATTCTAATGTATCCCCATTGCATATGATACTTGTTTTTGGTTTTAGATAAATGAGTTTTATGACATGAACAGTCCCTCTATGACTATATTTTTATAGTTTTAAGTACAAAGGAGTGCTGTACTTTGTCAAAGTTTGTTTTTTTCTCCTTTTCATGCATCTTTTGAGATAATTATATGATTTGGATATTTTGGTTTTAATATGATTAGTTACATTGTTTTGCTTTTGTTTTCAGGTTTCCTTATTTTCTTTTCTCTTTGGTAGTTCCTTTAAAGTTAGATTAATTGTGTTTTATGAGACTATATTGTTTAAAATCTCTATGTGGTTTTCTGGTAGTTTGAGTATTTTATATTTTTGAAGTTATTCCACTGTTTCTTTTTTATTCTGTTTATTAGCATAAGCTATGTATAATATTTTTTGATTATTCACTTTCAATTTCTTTTTTGGGGAGTGATTTCACCTTAAATATTCACTATTTTATTAATTTTCTATCCATTTCTTTTTAGTCATACCATCTAAAGGTTTATAAATTTTATTAGAGTTATTCAACAGCCAGCTTTTAACTTTATCATTTCTGGGAAGGGGTTGTTTTTTAATTTGCCTCATTCTCTTCCCATTTTTAATATCTCTTCTTTTATGTTTATTTAAGGTTTATATATTTTATAGCTTTCTAATGGTTTAAATGCATGTTCATTTCATTAAAAAGATTCCCACTCACCCACCTTGGGGACTGATTTAACAGCATCACACAAATGTTGGTATGTTGTTTCTTTACACTTACGTTTCATTTAATTATTACTTATTTGTATGATCTGTTTTTTGTCCCACTCATTATATATAATCTCCTGGTTAAGACTCCATTTAGGTGTGTAGCTTTAGCTTGTGATCCCTTAACAAATGACCTATTTTTCATTGCATTTAAGTCTGCAAAGGATGTCTTTACCATTTCTGCCTTTTTACATTTGTTTAAATATTTATGTACCCCTCTACACAGTCATTTTTTGTAAAAGTCCAATATGATGCTAAGAAATATGTATATGCTTTTGCAATCTCATTTGGAAGATGTGATGTCTTTTAGCTTTAAGTGCCAAAGAAATGAGTTTAATTCCATATTTTTTCTTCAGTCTTTTTTTTTTGTCAGACTTACTCAAAACAGAATGGAATCTTGAAGTCTTTTTAAAATTTTTTTATATTTAATATTTTACTTTCTCCAATTACATGCAAAACAATTTTTAACATTCATTTTAAAAATTTGAGTCCCAAATTTTCTCCATCCTCCTTTCCCCCAACCCCTCACTAAGAAGGCCAGTAATTTGATAAAAGCTATACATGTTCAGGCTTGCAAAACACATTTCCATATTAGTCAAGAAAATACAAAACAACAATAAAAAAAAGACAAAGAAAGAAAGTTTTTAAAAAACAAAGTATGTTTCAATCTGCATTCAGACCCTAACAGTTCTTGCTCTGGAGATGGATAGCATTTTTCATCATAAATCCTTCAGAATTATCTTAGATCATTGTATTGTTGAGAATAGCTAAGTCATTTACAGCTGATTATCATATAATACTATTACTATGTACATTGTTCTCCTAGTTCTATTCATTTCACTTTGCATAAGTTCATGTAAGTCTTTCCAGGTGTTTCTGAAACTAATGTCCTCTTCATTTCTTATAGTGCGATAGTACTCCATCATAATCATATACCACAACTTGTTCATCATCTTCAGCTATTCCTGAATTGATGGACATCCCCTCAATTTCCAATTATTTGCCAACATGAAAAGAGCTGCTATAAATAGTTTTAATATAGCTCCTTTTCCTTTTTTTAATCCCTTTTGAATAAATATCTATTAGGGTTACTGCTGGGTCAAAGGCTATTCGTGGTTTTATAGTCCTTTTGTCATAGTTACAAATTGTTATCCTGAATGGTTGGATCTGTTCATAACTTCACCAAGAGTACATTAGTATCTCAATTTTTCTACATTCCCTCCAACATTTGTCATTTTACTTTTCTCTCATAATAGCCAATCTGATAGGTGTGGGGTATACCTCAGAATTGTTTTAATGTACATTTCTCTAATCAATAGGGATATAGAGCATTCTTTCATATAACTGTATATAGCTTTGCTTATTATATTTGAAAACTGTCTGTTTATATCCATTGACCATTTATAAATTGTAGAAAGGCTCTTATTTTTATAAATTTGACTCAGTTATCTAATATTGGAGAAATAAGGACTTTATCAGAGAAACTTGCTATAAATTTTTCACAGTTATGATTACTTACAGTATTTACTGTACTTCTGTATTACTTACAGTATTACTGTATTTCCCTCCATCCTATTTTTCCCTCTTAATCCTACTCTATCTCCTTTCACTCTATCCATCCTCAAAAGTGCTTTACTTCTGCTGACCACCTTCCCGAATCTATCGTCCATTCTATCAAACTATCCTATCACCCGGCTGAGTATACATGTTATTCATTTTTTGAGCCAATTCTAACAGCAGTAAGGTTCATACACCCTGTCATGTTCCCCGTGTTTTTCACCACTGTAAAAGCTCCTTCATGCCTCCTTTATACAAGATAATTTACACACTTCTCCCTTTCCCCTTCTTCCAGTGTATTCCTTATTCTTATCTCCTAATTTAATTATTTTACATTTCATCCCTTTGTATTTAACTAAAACCAGTGCATTCTGTCTAAGTATATTCCTTCTAACTGACCTAATAATGAGAAAGTTTTTAAGAGTTAGAGCTATTATCTTCCCATGTAGAAATGTTAAATTTTTAGCTTTATTGAGTCCCTTATGATTTTTCTCTTCTGTTGACCTTTTTTATGCTATGTCCCAGCACGTCTTGAGTCTTGTCAGATTTTCTATTCAACACTGGTCTTTTCATCAGGAATGCTTGAAAGTCCTCTATTTCATTGAATGTCTATTTTGTTCTGAATGATTATACTAAGTTTTGCTGGCTAAGTGACTGTTGATTGTAATCCTAGTTCCTTTGGCCTCTGGAATATTATATTCCAAGATCTCTGAGTCATTAATGAAGAAGCTGCTAAATCTTACATTATTCTGACTATGGCTCCATGATATTTAAATTATTTATTTCTGGCTGCTTGTGGTGTTTTTTCCTTAATCTGGAAGTTTTGGAATTTGGATATAATATTCCAAGGAATTTTCATTTGGGGATGTCTATTTTGTCCTCTGGTTCTAAAACAGCAGACCAATTTTACTTGATAATTTCTTGAAATATGATGTTTAGTCTTTTTTTATCATGACTTTCAGATAGTCCAATAATTCTGAAATTATCTCTCCAAGATCTCTTTTATAGCTCAGTTTCTTTTTCCAGTGAGATATTTCACCTTTTCTTCTGTTTTTTTCCCACTCTTTTAATTTTGTTTTATTGTTTCTTGATGTTTTGTGAAGTCATTAGTTTCCACTTGCTCAATACTAATATTTAAAGAATTATTTTCCTCTAAGTTTTTGTACCTCTTTTTCTATTTGGCTAATTCTACTTTCTAAGAAATTCTTCTCATTAGTGTTTTTTTTTATGCCTCTTTTATCATTTGGCCTGTTTTGTTGTTTAAGGTGTTATTTTCTTCAGTATTTTTTTTGCTCCTCCTTTACCAAGCTGTTAACTCCATTTCCGTGATTTTCTTGCATCACTCTCATTTCTTTTCCCATTTTCCTTCTACTTCAATTATTGAGTTTTAAAATCTCTTTTGAGCCTCTTGTAGGAATTTTTTTTTTTTTGGTACTGAGAATAATTCCCTTTTTTTTAAAAAAATCTGAGGCTTTAGATGTAGTAGTTTTGAATTCATTTTCTTCATTTGAGTTTGTGTTTTGATTTTCCCTGGCACCATAGTAAATTTCTATGGTCAGGTTTTTTCAAATCTATTTCTTGGCTTTATGCTAAATTTGGTTTCTGCTCCTGGGGTGGAGCATGTCCCACACATTGGGATTTTTTTTTGCATCTGTTTTCTGCGGTACTTCTTGAAGTCTGTAAGTTCTCAGTTTTTCAAGGGTGCCATAATCTATGGAGAGGTGTTTACTATCCTCCTGACCTATGCTCTGTTCTGTGAATGATCACAAATACTCTTTCTGCCCTGGAACTGTAACCAGAGGCCCTGACCCTGTACCACAAGCTCTGATATGCTAGTAGTCCTCCTTATCCTGAAACTTCACCTCCAACTTCCACCCAGATCTAAGTATGAGCAATGCAACAAAGTCTTACACCCAGTGCCAGCAAAGGGACTCCTTTAATCTCCTTCTGGCCAGTTTTTAACACCCTTACCATCTTGTGGCTGCTGATTCAGTTGCCCCCAAAGGCTGCTGCCAGTATGCTGGGACATAGGCTGTGATGCACAGTCTCCACTGGACTACACTCCACTCTCAACCAGGTGTGATAATCCTTACTTGGCACCTTTTAAATTATCTTGAATTGGAAATTGTTTTCACACCATTTTTTTTTATTGGTTCTGCCTCTCCAGAATTCATTTTGAGGTATTATTTAAAGTTGTTTATAAGGGAATTTGGGAGAATGTAGGTGAGTCCCTGCCTTTTCTCTGCCATCTTGTCTCTGCCCTCCTGATATTAAAGTCTCTTGTTACCATTATATCACTGTCTCTGCCTTCTAATAGTTCAGTTAACCTTTCTTTTATGAATTTGGATGATAATTTAATTGGAGTATTTAAAGTTATTATAGATATTTAATTGTTCTGATTCCTTTTAGAATAAACAGTTTCCTAGTCTCTCACTTATTATTATTGTTTTGTTTTGGTTTGGTTTTTCTTCATGAGACAACATGTTTGCAACTCTGGTTTTTTATGATTCACTTGATGCATAGAAAAAATAATTTTTTCATCCCTTCAGTTTTATTTTACCTGTGTCTTTATTTCTTAAATGTGTTACATGTAAGTAACAGATTCTAGTTTTTGGTTTCTTTATCCAATCTGCCACTCTTTAAATTTTATTGAATTGTTTTATCCAGTAACATTTACAGTAATGAGAGTTAGATTTCTATTTTTCTTCATTTCTCTCTAATATTGAATTTTTTAAAGTTGTATTGTTTTTTCTTCTTATTTACTGTAAATACAGTACTATGTCTCTTAAGTTACTTTACCTTAATCTTTTTTAAAGGTGGCTCTTTTCCCACTCACTATCTTCCCTTCACTCCTGCTCCCATTTCTTACTAATTTTCTCTTTATAGTTTTGCTTATTAATCTCCCCCAATTATATCTGGTTATTTGATTCTTCCTCTTCCCTGTTAGTCAAGTAGAACTTTCCCTTCCTATCCTCTCCTTCAAATAATCTTTTATCATTTTTAAAATTTATTTTTGTACCCATTTTCCAAAAAAAGTATTTTTTCTTACTCTTCCTCAACTATTCTCTCTTTTCATCTACTTTAGATTTTCATTCTCTCTTTCATGAACCCTATAACTGTCTATGCTCTTTTATTCTCTGAATTCTTAATGAAAATAACATTCCAGAATGATAAAGCCTGGCCACTCCCTTCTACATCCCCCCTATTTTTCATTGTTCTTCACTCTTAACACAATATTAATTCCTGCAGGTGATAAAAAGATATTATACCATGTTAGGACTCCTCCCACTCCTGTACCAACATGTTTTTGTTATGCATCTCACTATTGATCTGCACCCTCTCCTTAGTACCTTCTCTCCTAGTTTGCTTTAAACATTCTCACCAGTTCCATAGCCTCCTATCCCCTACGTTCCAGTTGTTCCTTCAACTTCAAACCCAATCCTCACTTCTGAGATATGTGATGTATGAAAAGTCCAAGAGACATAATGCCTGGGTAATTAACAATCATTTTATTAATTATGGCTAAGGAATAGTTAATGTAAGGATGGTCGTTTGGCTTGCTCTTGTAAAACAAAGATGACCCTTGGGGGCCTCTGAATGCTTAAAATCCTTTTGAAAAAAGGGGGTATACCTCAGGGTGGAAGTCGACTGTGATTGGTTAATAATTAATGAGGGAGTAGGCAAATTAATGAGAAATTGGACAAAAAGTCTTTAGCTTCTCCTGCAGAGTGCATCAGGAGACTCAGCTGCTTTGAGCAATCTAGGCAAAGATTCCTTCCTTACACAGACCTCATTGGTTTGTTTTCCCATTCACAACCTAAATTTTGATGGAAGGTTTTAAGGATAGGCAATTCTTAATTATCATTTTTTGATCTATTTTCAAGGTCACTATTTTTTATGACATATAATCAAATTTTCTTCTATCTTTTCATTCTTTTGACTTTGCTTTCTTGTCTCTAAATATGTCAAGGAGTCATTACCTTCCACTTTTTAAAGAAATATATATATTCTTTCAATGAGGTTTTGTGCTTCTTTTTCTTTCATTTCATCCATTTTGCTTTGTGAGGAGTTATTTTTTTCAGTATTTTCTGCCTTTTTTACTAAGCTATTAATTCTCTTTTTTATAATTTTCTTGCATTAATCTTATTTCTTTTTAGATCTTTACTCTACTATTCTTATTTGATTTTTAAAATCATGTTTTGCTCTTTTTTATATTTTTCTTTAGTTCTTTCAGAAATTCTTATTGGACTTATATTCAATCTGTATTTTTCTCTAAGGTTTTGCTTGTAGATGCTTTCATATCATTTATCTTCTGAGTTTGTGTCTTCTTTTTCACCATAGTAGCTTTTATGGTCAGGTACTTTTTTCTTTGAGGGGGTATTCATTTTTCCAACCTATTTCTTGACTTTGAACTTAATGTTAGAGTTTGACCCTTCTCACCTTGAGAGGAATGGTCACTGTCCCAAGCTTCAGTGTTTTTTGTTTTTTGTTTTGACTCTCTGTTTTCACAACTGCTTCTGGTTCCCTGTAAGCTTTCCATGCTTCCAAGGTGGTATGATCTGGAGGTCAGTGTGGTCACTGCTCTCTGTGATCATGATGTAGATAGGGGTCTTGCTCCCTTGCAATAATAAGCACTAATCCCTTGCTCTGCACAAGCTCCTTTCTGCCCTGGGACTGCAACCTGTAACTGGATAATGGTCAAAGTAGTTGCCAAAGAGCATTTTATCACAAGGTTCCCCTGTAATCAGAAGAGTTGTCCAATCCCTTATGGAATTATTGCTCCTTAAGCTGCTGCATTTGCTACTGTTGTCACTGCTGCAGCCTTGAAGTCCATCTGGTGTTGCCACCTGAACATCCAGTCAGCTTCCACCCAAGTGTTACAGACTTCTCTTTCTAACCTCCTTAGTTGTCTTGGACTGGAAAAAATCTCTCACCCCAACCTTTTGTTGGCTATGTCACTCCAGAATTCAATTTGTCACATTATTTTTAAATTGTCTGGAGGGGCATGTTGGGAGATTTCTGCTTGAATGTTCTCTCTACTCTGCCTTCTTGACTCTGTCTATCATTTTTCTTTTAAACCACTCAGGAACAGTATGTTGTGGTTCCAGGTTCTCTTCAAATTCTACATTGTCATCTGTCTCTTTGGATATTAAATCATTTTCCTTTGTTTTGCAGTATTTATTCTTATATACCTAATCACATTTATTAGATGCTGGATGTTGGTCATTTTTCTGTTATTATTTTCCCTGTTGATTTATATGCTTATGTTCAAGGTCTTTAAATTCTCTTCTTGATATCTTTGATAAGTTCTGTCTTCCTGCTGTTTTCCCCCCTTGCTCACTTTCTGATTCCCTCACTTCTAATTGTAGTTTTCTTATAGCATGGATCTCAAAGCTTCTCATCCTTGTTCTATATTGGGCAATTCATAGTTACCATCCTAGGTTTCTGTCCCAAATGACATTTGGGGAAACAGAGCTGGCCCCATCTGGAAGCTAGGATCTTTACTTCAGGTTTGGTGGAGTGCCTCACAGAACCCAGCCCACCTTAACATTACCTCTCTCATTTGTCCCATTTCTTAGTTTTCTGGTTCAGTAGTTCTGGGCATGGCCATACTGCTGTCACTGTAACTAGGAGGTATCTCTGTCATTTGGAGAAAACTTTTACAACACAAAACACTGCTAAGATTATGCTTGTTGACACCCCCATCAAAATTCCACATCCTAGGGCTTGAATCTCCATGGATCTAGAAAGAAAGACAGGAGACCACTGTGTGGTAACATTATATGAAATTTTCGTCCCACCTCCTCAGAAAAAAAGGTTTTAAAAACTTGAAATGTGAGAGATGGCAAGTAAACATGTATAGAGACACAAATGGAGGGTATTAGTAACAAAAAAAGGCTAGTTTTCTTTTTTTCTGGATTACAGAGTGAGACTAAAATGATACTTTGGGGGAAATTTTAGTAAGGTTTTTAAACTAAACATAGGAGATTATATTTTGTCTTAAAGACAGTAAGAAGACCATAGATTTGGTTGAATAGTAGAATCATGTGAACAGACTTGAATTTTTAGCAAAATTACTCTGGGAACCAGGTGTAGGATAAAATGTAATAGTTCAGTGAATATTTGACAGGGACCAACAGTTAAGACTTTCTTGCAATAATCTAGGCAAGAGGTGATGTGGTTCTGAACTGAAGTGGTACCTGTGTAAATGAAAAGAAGGAGACAGATCTGAGATATGTTATGAAGATATAAACAGCAAGATTTGGCAGACATTTGTTTATGTAAGGAGAAGAAAAGTGAGGAGAAAAGTCTATATTAGGAATCTGATACACCAGAAGAATGGTAGTGACTTCAATAGAAATATAGAAGTTTGGAAAAGTGGAAGGCTTAAGGGTAATAATTAGTTCAGTTTTATATTTGTTAAATTTGTAATTTGAAATTATAATAAGTAATTGGTCATGTAAGAACAAAAAAGGTTCACTGGAGAGACTGGGGGTGAACATAAAGGGCTGGGAATTGTCTGCATAGAAATGTAATCAATGGAAATGGATATGGTTACTAAGAGAGAGTGTAGCTATAAGAATGTGCGTACCCTTTGATCCAGCAATAGCACTTCTAGGGTTGTATCCCAAAGAGATCATAAAAATGGGAAAAGGACCCACATGTACAAAAATATTTAAAGCAGCCCTTTCTTTGCTGGCAAAGAATAGAAAATTGAACGGATGCCCATGAATTGGGGAATGGCTGTGGTATATGAATGTAATGGAATACTATTGCTCTATAAGAAATGATGAGCAAGCAGACTTTGGAAAGACTTGTATTGGACTGATGCTGAGTGAAGTGAGCAGAACCAGGAGAACATTGTACACAGTAACAGCCACAGTGTGCAGTGACTAACTTTAATAGACTTAGCTCTTCTCAGCAATGCAAAGATCTAAGACATCTCTGAAAGTCTCACGATGGAATATGCTGTCTACATTCAGAGAAAGAAATATGGATTCTGAATGCAGATCAAAGCACACTATTTGCTCCTTTTTTTCTCTTCTTTTGTTCTGTTTCTTCTTTCTTATGGTTCCTTCTATTGGTTCTAATTCTTCATTACAACATTACTAATGCGAAAATAAAAAAAAAGAAATAAAGAAAGAGTGTAGGGAGAAAGAAAAAAAGGAGGGATCAGTAAAAAAAAACATTGAAAATATACAATTAGAAGACGGTATCAAAGATGATGAACTAGAAAATGGGTCTCAAAAAGTGTAATAAGACAAACAGGAAGTAAGCAAAGAGAAAAACAGTATCACAAAAACCATCATATTCAGAGAGAATATTCAGAGAGAAGAGGATATTCAGGAGGGAAAGATGGTAAAAAGTGTCAAATATCACAGATAGTTCAAGAAGAACTAAGACTGAAGTAGAGACCACTACATCTCACAACTAAGAATCACTAGTACCTTTGGAAAGAGCAGTTCTAGGTGATCGACAATCAGAATCCAGATTTAATGGTATGGAGAGAGATGAGAGACAATGAAGTCATCAAGTATAAAAACTATTTTCAAGATTTGACTGAGGCAGGGAAGAAAATTATAGGATGTTAACTTGAACAGATAGTGGGGCCTAGTGAAGGGTTTTTGCTTTGTTTTGTTTTTGTTTTTTTTGTGGGGTTTTTTGTTTGTTTTTTCATTGGGAAGACAGGTATGTTTGAACACAATAGGGAAGAGCAGTTGATAGGGAGTGGCTAATTATTAAAAATGTGGGATAGAGGTGATTGAGAATGTAATCTTGTATAGAATATGGGATTTAAGGGAATCAAATATATATGTAAAGGCCTATGTTTTGAAAAGAAGGAGGTCCACTTTTTTATTTCAGAGCCTAGGGAAAATAGGAGAGAGTTAAAGATAATGTTAAGGGGTTCTAAGATTAAGAGAATGAGCAAAGAGGAAGCTCAAGTTTCATGACATCAATTATTTTAGTAAAGTAAAAGACAGAGCCCTTAGCAGAGAGAGGGATAGGAAAAAGGTATAGGGTAGATTAAGAGGGAAAAGAAAAAATTTTAAAGAGTTTCTACGGTGGGATAGGTAATCAATTAGGAAGGAATAAAAGGGCTGTCATGCTGCAGTGAGGGTTCACTTGTACTTGGATAACATAAATTTGTAAGGTATCCAAGTACCACAGTTATGAGACTTCCTCTAGCTTGTTAAGCAGCTTCTGAGTAGGAGTGGAAGAAGTATATAGTGTGACTGATCCGGGATTAAGATTTTGCAAGAGAAAAGTAGAAATAGGATGAGGGATTCATAAAGTAGGACCCAGGTTTTAGTGAGCACTGAGATGGAAAGACCTAGAGAAAGGCATTCAGAATATAGCTTCATTTGTTCAGTGTGCAATGGGAATTCTTGAGGACCCAGTGGAAGAGAAAAAGTGTGCCATGAGAAAATAAGAAATTGTGGTGGAATTGAGGATGTTAGCCTTAGATAAAGGTTAAAAAAATTTGTAATGTAAAGCAAATGGAAGGAATGTAGGTATCAAAAATAAATTTGAGTGAGATGATGAGAGGCTTTGTTTAGTGTTAAAGGAATTTAAACTTTATTAAGTAGGCAGTGGAGAGTCATTGAAGGTTTTTGAGCAAGAAGGCCTCATGTTTTGAAAATAGTGTCAAAGCCTGTCTCCTTGAATAAAAATAGTCATTTCCCCTTTGGAGTCTCGAGATTCCACTACACCCCTCCCCATCCCACCTCTCCCCAATTTCATTCCCTTGTCCTAAGTCTCAATTGTTCAAGCCTAGTGGAATCCTAACTAATGGAAGACCTTTCAGTCCTATAGCTGATTTCCCTTAAGGGAATCAATAAACTGATTGTAATGGATTCTCTATCTACTGACCTAACTTTTTATCTACCTTCTGAAACGAATATTTCATTATCGGTGGCCATGAAATGTAAAAATGCATTATGCTTGAGCCTACTCTCTTCATGTTGCTCACTGATAAGATCGCTCTATTGGTTGATGTCTCACAAATTTCTGTCATGTCCTTGAAGACAAGGAATGCTTTGTCTTGGTCTTAGTTTCCTTTGTGCCTAGAAAAATGTTTAGAATAATGCCTGGCACAAAGAAAGCACTTAATACTAAAATGAATGGCAAGGCCTCAAGCTCCATTTTCCTCTAAAGCCTGTCTTTCTCTTCAGAGCTGCACACATAATAGTGTCCATATCTGCTTATTCCAGAGGGATATGAGTAATAAGTTGGTGTAGAAATTTGGGGGGTGGGACAGACACCACACCACATACACTTTGCAATAAGAGCAACCCTATGTACCTCTAAGACAGCAAAATTTCTTCCACAATTCCCTGAGAAGAAATAAAGATTTTTATGCCTGCTTAAAAGTAGGTTGTATCCCCTTGGTCAACCCATTTCCTGTAAAGATTATAAAATCAATAATCTACATTTCTTAATGTAGCACATTTTGTGCAGAGCTGGCACAGCTTTGAGGGGCTGTTTTTGAACTAAGTTTGCCACAGCCAAAGAGTAGTTTTTGAGGAACTGTTTCAGCACAAAAAGAATTTTGAGCAGAGGCTTGATTGCCATACACAACACGAAATATGACCTTGAGGCAAAACTGTTAGTGAGTAGCTTAATATTAGGGAAAGAAAGATGGGATGATACTAAGGACTGCAGAAATCACTGTCTCAAGAAATTAGTGGAGAAAAAAATAACAATATATTATGAAAGCATAAAGAAATGAAAAATATTCAAATTATTTTCAACTATGGAGTTTTTGGATAAATCATCCAAAGAGCAATACTAATTTGGGAAATAAACTTGTTTAAAGAAAAAAAATTACTTAATCAACTAGTAGAAAATTACAAATAATACCACACATTAAGGTAAGAAGAAAAACTCAGGGGAAAGCAGTTTATCAAAAGCTGAAGAGGTCTAATTAAGCCACACATCAGAATTTAAAAATGAAATTTGAGGATGACAGTAAAATGACAAAACAGGGAAATGATCTGTCAAGATTTCTATAAGAAACTATTTTATCTGTAAGAGTGTATGCAGATGCATCTGGACTTTTAAATCAAAATCCCTAATGTGCTTCATGGGGAAGTAGAAAGGTAACAAAGCAACTGAACACACCCATAAAGAAGAGATCTATGCTTTAAGTGACATAGCTGAGAAGCTATTGAAGAATAAATTCTCAATTTATTTAATACAAAAGATCACAAATGTTTAGGGAAAATCTTAGAGCTTATTATTTAAAAAAGGAAATTCAAAGAGTATATGAATTCCTCTGAATCTCTACAAATTAAACCATAGGAATTATCTATGTAAACGTAAAAAGGTATCCTTCAGTGACTGCATAAAAGGAATAGGCAGGTGTTTACAAATGATATTCTATGGCAAATCAGACTTTGATAGTCACTCAGCTGACTAAAAGCTGCAGAGAGCACAAGAACTCTTTTTTTTGTATATTTCCCCTAACTATAAAAGAAAATTTTATTTAGTGGATTAAAGTACCTCCTTAAAGCTTGTGCTCAACAGATTAAAGTCAAAAAAGCTTCCTTTAAAAATATAAGATTATGTTGTTTGAAAACCATCTGATTGATAATATGAAGCAAGTGGCACTAAAAGGGAGGAATTCATTAATATCAGGTGCTTAACACTCTCATGGAAGATATCTAGCTAAAATCTCAAATGAAAGAAGGATTCTCTATACAGCCAATGTTCTTATCCATAGATCATGGGGAAATTCATGAGGTCAATGTGCTTCAATGGAAAAAAAGATATCTTTATTTTCACTGATGTCTAACATAAATTTAACATTTTATTCTATTATTTAAAAACATTCATTACTCTGAGAAGGAGTTTATAGGGTTCAGCAAACTGCCAAAGTGTGCCATCACAAATACACCCCCCCCACACACACACATACAAACACATTCACACACAAGATTAAGAACCCCTGTATAAATGGTGTGGGCCTGCTAAATGTTTTCCTATATTCCCACATTGAAAAATAACAACTACCTTTATAATAATATAACATCATATAATATGTAATAAATAAGACAGAATATAACATTATGTAATATAATATTATCTCTGTATGCATGTACATGTACCTCAATACATACCTTACACATATACATAATGTATTCATATATACTTATGTATTGCATATACATTTTAGGTGAAAAACCAGGAATATATTATATAAATACACACATACGAAAGATATTAATAAAAATGAGACAATTAGTGGGAAACATTTTTGTTTTCCAGCAGTATTCCCCAAACATCTGATCACATGTAGGTGAAGTGTGAAGAAGTTCTATACTATCGTGGAAGAGGTCCAGCAAAGAATTCAAGTTGAAAGGATTACTTTATACAAAATAAGATCCTGTGGATCATCTTCTTTGCAGATAAAATTGTGTGTTCATTGTATCAAATACAGGAATATTGCCAAATCTTTTCAATGAAACCCATGCATAATTTTTTTAAGCTATCGCTTATCTACCCACACAAAAAAAAAGAATGGAAAAAATCTTACTTTTTATATTATGATAAAATTGTAAACCATTGCAGGGATAAGCATAGATCTCATTCCTTCAGTTGTTACCAGTGATGAAAACTGTACCTCAGCCCATTTTGTTTTCTACTTCTGGACCAAGACTTCATAATCTTCAGCAAATACTCTTGAGATTCCTTCTTAACTTATCATTTTTACCCACTGAATATTTGAACTGGGGAAAATAATTTGTTTTTGTGAGTCTTGGTAGGTAAGAAAGCAGCTATGTTGCATGGTGGTTAGTGCTAGACTTGGACTCAGGAAGGCCTATTGTGGAAGGCTGCCTCAGACACTTGCAAAAGATGTCACCTTGGGAAAATCACTTAACATTTCTCTGATTAAGTTTCTAAATCTATAAGACAGGGTTGTAAATGATTGTTACTACTACATAGAAACAGTGTGAATACAGAACAAGTTAACACATATAAAGTTCTTATATTTATTTGTTTATTTTTATATTCTTATTTTAAAATTTTTAATTTTCAACTTTCCTGACTCAACAGCTGTTGTCCTCCCTATTGAGAAGTTAAACAATATGATAGCCATTATTCATATGAAGTCATGCAAAATATTTCCATATTAGGCATGTTGCAAAATAAAAAGAAAGAAAAGTAAAACAAAAAATATATAATCTTCAATCTGCATTTAGAGTTTACTACCTCTATTTCTGTAGGTCCATAGCATTTTCATGAGTCATTTGGATTTGTCTTGAATCATTTTCTTGATCAAAGTAGCTAAATTTATCACATTTGATCCTTGTTATAATATTGTTGTTACTGTGTACACTGTTCTGATTCTGCTTACTTCACTTTGCATCATTCTTTGGGTTTATGAAACAATACATTACTATGGCCATGTACTTCAGTGCATTGTACACCTAATCCTTAAATTGAGTACAGTCTATTTCTTGGCCAGTAACAGATTTTTTTTGATGTTTACATTATTTTAATAAAATTTGAAATATGATATTGCCAGTCTACCTTCCTTCACATTTTTTTCATTGACTGCCTTGATATTCTCTACCTTTTATGCCTTTCAGATAAATTGTACTATTTTTTCTAGATCTACAAAATAATTCTTTGGTAGTCTAATTCCTATGAAACTAAATAAGTAGATTAAGTAGAATTTTCATTTTTATTATATTGCTTCAACCTACACATGAGTAATTAATATTTCTCCAAATGTGTAGATCCATTTGTATTTGTGTGAAAAATGTTTTATAATTTTGTTCATGTAGTGTCTCAGTGTGATTTAGCAGGTACACTCCCAAGTCTTTTTTGTTGTTGGCAGTTATTTTAAATATAATTTTTCTTTCTATGTTTTCTTGGCATCTTTTGTGGGCAACATATAGAAATGCCAATAATTTATGAAAGTTTATTTTATATCTTGCTACTATTCTAAAATTGTTAATTGTTTCAACTAGGTAGGGATCCATAAGTATGCCATAATATCATCTGCAAATAGTAATAGTTTTCTTCCCCCCTCATTTTTCTTATAATTATTTTTCCTGTCATTATAATAGTTAGTTTTTTCAAGTACAATAATGAAAAAATAATTTTGGTAATGAACATACTTGCTTCACCCATGATCTTATTGGGAAGGTTTGTAGTTTATTTCCTTACAGATAATATCTAATCTTGGCTTTAGATAGATGCTAATTGTCACTTTAAGAAAAAGTTCCAGTTATTCTTATGCTTTCTAGTGTTTTAATCAGAATGAGTGTTGTATTTTGTTTAAAAGCATTTTCTGCATTTATTCTTATAATTGTATAAGTTTTGTTGTTTTGATATCATTAGAGTCAATTATGCTTATAGTTTTTCTAATATTGAACCAGCCCTGAATTCCTGGCATAATTCGTACCTGATTATGGCATTTGATTACTGTGATATATTGCTATATTTTCCTTGTTAATATTTTAACTTAAATTTTTTTGCATAAATTTTCATTAAGGAAATTGATCTGTAGTATTCTTTCTCTGTTTTCAGTCTCCCTCATTTAGATAACAAAGCTATATTTCTATCAGAGAAAGAATTTGACAGGACATCTTCTTTACCTATTTTTTCCAAATATATTATGTAGTATTATACTAAATTCTTCTTTAAATGTTTTGTACAATTCACTTGTCAATCCATCTAGTAATGAGAATTTTTCATATGGAGATCAATAATGGCTTCTTCAAGTTGTTTTTCTGACATAGGATTATTTAAGTTTTCTGTTCCCTTTTCTGTTTATCAAGGCAATTTATTTTTTTTAAGTAAACTTTTATCCACTTCACTTAAATTGTCATTTTTTGCATAAAATTGACAAAATATTTCTTGATAATTGTTTTAATTTCATGTTTCTTGGCATATTCTCCCTTTGCCTTTTGGATATGAGTAATTTAGTGAGGCAATTGTTGTTAAATGACTTGCCTCGAGTCAAACAGCTAGTTAATGTTATGAGTCTTAGGCCAGACTTGAACCCAGGTCATCTTAACTCCAGGGCTGGCACTCTATCCACTGTGCCACCTAGCTGTCACCTTTCTTTTTTTAAATTGAATTAACCAATGTTTAATCTACTTTGTTTTTTCATAAAACCAGAACCTAGTTTTATTTATTATTTTCTTTTTTTACTTTTAATTTTATTAATCTCTCCTTTGATTTTTAGGATTAGCAATTTGGTTTTTAATTGGGAATTTTAAATATGTTCTTTTTTTACTAGTTTCTTTTAGTTGTATGTCCAATACATTGATTCCTTTTTCTATTTTATTGACAGAGAAATTAAAAATATAAATTTAACCCAAGTATTGCTTTGGGTGCATCCCACAAATTTTGGTATGCTGTCACATTGATGTTATTACCTTTAATGAAATTATTTATTGAGTCTATGATTTTTTCTCATTTTTTATCATTGAATAATTTTGTTTTTAGTTCATTTTAATCTATGCTTCTGAGTTTTTTTCTAGAATTGTTTTGTATTATGTTTCAAAAAGTGTGCATTTAATATTTTTGCTTTTCCTCAATTATTTATGAGGTTTTCATTCTTTAATACATAATGTGTATGTATGTGTGTATGTATATATAACATACATATATGTATACACACATAGATACACACATCCATCCATCTATATACATATATACACATGGGTGTGTATGTATAAACACACACCTTCTCTCTTCAAACCAGTTCAAATGAGGATGAGTTTGAAGCACTGCTCACTGCATGTCACATCCTCCACTATTAAAGCTATTCTTTGTATACCTCTATTATGTGAGATAATTTCTTGATAAATGATATCTAGTCCCTCTCCCATTTTTTATCATGTGTTTCAGGTATTCCAATAATTTTTATATTATCTTTCCTTGATCTATTTTCCAGGTCAGTTGTTTTTTCAAATGAGACATTTCACAATTTCTTCTTTTTTTCCCATTCTATTGTTTGGTTAGATGGTTGAATCAGTTCACAATTCTACCAAGAGTACATTAGTGTACCATTTTTTCCCTATATTCCTTCCGATATTTGTCATTTTCCTTTTCTTTCATATTAGCCAATCTGATAGATAAGAGTGGTACCTCAGTTGTTTTAATTTGTACCTCTCTAATGGTGAGTGATTTAGAGGATTTTTCATATGACCATAGTTAGTTTTGATTTATTCTGAAAACTACCTGTTTATATATCCTTTGACCATTTATCAGATGTGAAATGAATCATGTTCTTATAAATTTTAATCAGTTCTTGATATATTTGAGAAATGAAGCCTTTATCTGAGACAATTACTGTGATTTCACCCCACATTTCTGCTTTTCTAGTCTAATCTTGGTTGTATTGAATTTATTTGTGAAAATAAATAATTTCATGTAATAAAAATATTCATTTTATATTTCATACTGCTATCTCTTGCAAAGATGTGACAGGTAACCTCTTTCATTCTTCTCTAATTTGCATATTGTATTACCCTTTATATATCTATCTATCTATCTATCTATAGATAGATAGATAGATAGATATAAATCATGTACCCATTTTGACCTTATCTTGGTATACAGTGTGAGATATTGATCCATACTATTTTCTGCCAAAGAGTTTTCTAATTTTCAGAGCAATTTTTTATCAAATAGTGAATTCTTTTCACAAATGTGTGGATCTTTATTTTATCAAACATTAAATAACTATGAACATTTAGTGCTATGTATTGTGTATCTAAACTATTCCACAGATCCACCACTCCATTTCTTAGCCATCACCATATTTATTTGATGATTACCACTTTATAGTTCAGTTTGATCAGTGCTGCTAGGTTACCTTCCTTTACATTATTTTTCATGATTTCCTTGATATTCTTGACTATTTGTTCTTTCAGATGAATTGTGTTTTTTTAGCTCTATAAATTAAATTTTGGTAATTTGGTATTTCAGTAAATAAGTAAATTTAGTTATAATTATAATTTTTATTATATTGCCTTGACCTACCCATGGACAATTAATATTTTTCTAATTGTTAATTTTGACTTTATTTTAGCAAATAATGTTCTGTGTTTTTGTTAATATAGCTCCTGTATATGTCTTGGCCAGTAAACTTCCACTTATTTTATACTTTCTACATTTATTTTAAACGGAATTTCTCTATCCCTTTCTGCTGGACTTTGCTGGCAATACAGAGAAATGCTGATGATTTATGTGGGTTTGTTTTATATCCGGCAATTTCACTGACATTGCTGATTATTTCAACTAGTTATCACTTGATTCTTTAGGATTCTCCATTGTGCCATCATATAATCTGCAAAGAATGATAGTTTTGCTTCCACATTGTCTATTTTCATAGCTTCAATTTCTTTTTCTTCTGTTGATTTAGTTAACACTTCTATTACATTATTGAATAATAATGGTGACAACAGGTACTTTTGCTCTACCACTAATCTTATCAAGAAGATTTCAAGGTTATGTCCATTACAGACAAGGTTTGCAGGTGGTTTTAGATAAATACTATTTATCACCTTAAGGAAAGCTCCTCATATTCCTACATTTTCTAGAGTTTTAATAAAAAAAATGAGTGTTAAATTTTATCAAAAACTTCCTCTGTTTTAACTGAGATAATCACGTGATTTTTGTTGCATTTGTTGTTGATATGATCAATTATGTTGATAGTTTCCCTAATATTGAGCCAGCCCTGAATTCCTGGAATAAATCCTGCCTGGTCATAGTGTATGATCTTTGTGATATATTGATAACTCTTTGCTATTAAGTATCTCAATTAAAAATTTTGCTCCAATATTCATTAAGACAATTGGTCTATAGTTTTCTTTCTCTCCTTTTACTCTTCCCAATTTAAGTATGAATATCATATTTGTGTCATAAAAGGAATTTGATAGATCTCTTTCTTTATATATTTTTCTAAATAGTTTATATAGTATTGGAACTAATTATTCTGTAGATGTTTGGCATAATTTGCTTGTGAATTCAGGCCCTGGTGTTGCTTTTTTTTCCTTATGGAGCTCATTGATGGCTTGTTCAATTTATTTTTCTAGAATAGCTTTATTTAAATATCCTATTTCTACTTCAGTTAAGCTAGGTAATTTATATTATTGTAAACATTTATCAATTTCACTTAGGTTGATAGATTTATTAGTATATAATTGAAAAAATAATTCCTAATAATTGCTTTAATTTCATCTTTATTTATGGAGAATTCATCCTTTTCATTTTTGATACTGGTAATTTGATTTTCTTATTAAAAACAATAAAATAGGGGGCAGAGTCAAGATGGTGGAGGGAAAACAGTGACTTGTTAGAAATCTCCCCCAAACCCCTCCAAATACCTATAAAAATGGCTCTAAACAAATTCTAAAGCTTCATAACCCACAAAAAAACAGAGTAAAACAAATTTCCAGCCCAAGACAACCTGGTTGGCTGATTGGAAAGGTATATTGTGCCAGGCTGGGAGAGGAGCATAGTTTGGCATGGGTGCGCAGGCTGCAGCATCCCTGGAGCAGGCCTCAGAGGACTGAATCATGGGCAGCTGTGGCAGTTTCCAGACTTCTCAACCCATGAACACCAAAGACAATTTAGAAGGTCAGTGGGAAAAGTCTGTGAAAGCAGTGAGAGAAGAACTAGGTCTCAGTCACAAGTCCAGAGCGTGCCCTCGGGACAGCGGCTGTGACTGAGTTTCCAGCCCACAGACTGAGGGGTAATCTAGTGGGTGATCAGAGGGGGATTCCAAGGATCTCTTTGCCAGGCCTGAGGCAGAAATCTCTTGCTTTGCTCTTGTTTGGATCTGAGTCACAGTTCTGAGGGGTGGTCCTGGGGTGAGGAGGAGCACTGGAAAGGAGGAACACTGGCTTGGTGGAGCTTGTTGTGGCAGTGGAGAGGAAACACCTCACCCCTTATCATAGTACCTTGGAAGAACTGACACTTTTCAAGTCCCAAAAGTGTCTCTGAAAACAGCTGTACAAACCCCCAAAGCTAGGGACAGTACATTCTCCACATTGGAAACAGACTCTTACCTTAACAAAGAATTTAAAACTCAAGTAATTGGTTGGGATCATGAGCAAGCAGCACAAAAAGAGTCAGACTATATTATCTTACTTTGGTGACAAAGATGATCAAAACATACAACCAGAAGAAGAAAACAAAGTCAAAGCTCCTACATCCAAAACTTCCAAGAAGAATATGAATCAGTCCCAGGCCTTGGAAGAGCTCAAAAGGGATTTTGAGAAGCAAGTAAGAGAAGTAGAGGAAAAACTGGGAAAACAAATGAGAGTGATGCAAGAAAATCATGAAAAGCAAGTTAACAGCTTGCTAAAGGAGACCCAAAAACATACTGAAGAAAATAACACCTTAAAAAATAGCCTAACCCAAATGGCAAAAAAGGTCCAAAAAGCCAATGAAGAGAATGCCCTAAAGAACAAAATTGGACAAATGGAAAAGGAAGTCCAAAAGATTACTATTAAAAGATTATTAAGAAAATACTTCCTTAAAAATTATTAGAATAGAGCAATTGGAAGCTAGTGACTTTATGAGAAATCAAGACACTGTAAAACAAATCCAAAAGAATGAAAAATTAGAAAACAATGTGAAATACCTCACTGGAAAAACAACTGACCTGGAAAATAGATCCAGGAGAGAGAATTTAAAAATGATTGGAATATCTGAAAGCCATGATCAAAAAAAAGAGCCTAGACATCATCTTTCAAGAAATGATCAAGGAAAACTGCCCTGATATTTTAGAACCAGAGAGCAAAATAGAAATTGAAAGAATCCACCAATCTCCTCCTGAAATAGATCCCCAAAGGAAAACTCCTAGGAATATTGTAGCCAAATTCCAGAGCTCCCAGGTCAAGGAGAAAATATTACAAGCAGCCAGAAAGAAACAATTCAAGTATTGTGGAAATACAATCAAGATAACACAAGATTTATCAGCTTCTACATTAAGGGACCACAGGGCATGGAATATAATATTCTGGAGGGCAAAGGAGTTAGGATTACAACCAAGAATCACATACCCAGCAAAACTGAGTATAATTCTTCAGGGGAAAAAATGGTTATTCAGTGAAATAGAAGACTTTCAAGCATTTTTGATGAAAAGACCAGAGTTGAATAGAAAATTTGACTTTCCAATACAAGACTCAAGTGGAACATGAAGAGGTAAACAGGAAAAAGAAATCATAAGAGACTTATTAAGGTTGAACTGTTTACATTCCTGCATGGAAAGATGATATTTGTATTTCATGAGACCTTGTCAGTATTAAGGTAGTTTGAGAGGAAAAAATTATATGTATGTATATATATAGATAGATAGATAGATAGATAGATAGATAGATAGATAGATAGATA
>NW_020940360.1:30360489-30392659 GCF_900497805.2 Vombatus ursinus
GATAGATAGATAGATAGATAGATAGATAGATAGATAGATAGATAGATAGATAGTTAAACAGATAGAGGGCACAGAGTGAGTTGAAGATGAAAGGGTCATATCTGGAGAATAAAATTAAGGGGTGAGAGAGGATTATACTAGGAGAAGAAGAAAGGGAAAGGTAGAACGGGGTAAATTATCTCACAAAAAAATAGAAAAGAAAAGGCTCTTACAGTGGAGGGGAAATGGGGGAAGGTGAGAGGGAATGAGTGAATCTTATTCTCGTAGGATTTGACTTAAGAAGGGAATCACATACACACTCAATTGGGTATGGAAATCTGTCTTACCCTACTGTAAAATAGGAGGGGAAGGGGACAAGAGAGTCAGGGGATGATAGGGAAGAGGGCAGATTGGGAAAGGGGGTAATCAGAAGCAAATACTTCTGAGGAGCGACAAGGTGAAAAGAAAGAATAGAATAAATGGGGAGGGGCGGATAGGATTAAGGGAAATAGAGTTAGTTTCACTGCATGTCTACTATGGAAGTGTTTTGCATAACTGCACATGTATGGCTTGCCTTTTCAATGAGGGTGGGTGGGGAGGGAAGAAGGGAGAAAATTTGGAACCCAAAGTTTTAAAAACACATGCTAAAAAAATGTTTTTACATGCAACTGGGAAATAAGAAATACAGGAAATGGGGTACAGAAATCTATCCTACCCTACAGGAAAATAGAAGGGGAAGAGGGAGAGAGATAGCAGGGAAAGCAGAGTAGGGGAAAGGGTATTCAGAATACATGACATCTTGTGGTGGGGGAGGGGTGAGATGGGGTGAAAATTTGAAACTCAAAATCTTGTGGAAGTAAATGTTGAAAACTAAACATAAAAAAAAGAAAACTATTTGCATCCTTTAAAAAAAAACAATGAAATAAAATGGTTTATTCATTTTCTTGCTACTGTTTTTTTTTTCATAAAACCAGCTCCTAGTTTTATTTATTAGTTCAATGGTTTTCTCACTATATTTTTTTTAATCTCTCCTTTGATTTTCAGGATTTACAATTTGGTGTTTGAGGATTTTTAATTTCTTTTTCTAGTATTTTTAGTTGCATTTACAATTTATTGATTTTCTCTTTATCTAACTCTGCGACTCCATGATATCTGAATTGTTACTTTCAAGCAGCTTTCAATATTTTCTTCTTGATCTGAGAGAACTGGAATTTGGCAATAAAAATTCCTGGGAGTTTTAATTTTAAGGTTTCTTTCAGGAGGTGATTAATGTATTCTTTCAATTTCTATTTTAACCTCTGGTTTTAGGATATTAGGGCAGTTTTCCTTGACAATTTCTTGAAATATGATATCTAGGATCTGCTTTTTGATTATTGCCTTTGGGTAGTCCAATAATTTTAAAGTTATCTCTCAGTTTATTTTCTAGTTCAGTTATTTTTCTATGGAGATATTTCACATTTTCTGTTTTTTATTCTTTTGATTTTGTTTTAGTATTCCTTAATGAATCATGGAGTCGCTAGCTATGACTTGCCCCAATTTTCATTTTTAAGGAATTATTTTCAGTGAGCTTTGCATCTCTTTCTCCATTCGGCCAATTTTGCTTTTTGAGGAATTCTTTACTTTGATGGATTTTTATATCTCTTTAGCCCTTTGGCCAATTCCATTTTTAAGGTTATTTCCTTCAGTACTTTTTTGCTCCTCTTTCATCAAGCTGTTACTCTCTTTTCAAAATTTTCTTACTTAACTTGTTTCTTTCACCATTCTATGTTCTGCCTCTCATTCATTTCATATATATATAACATATATATATATATGTATATTTTTAGGCAGTTGGAGTTAAGTGACTTGCCCAGGGTCACACAGCTAGTAAGTGTCAAGTGTTTGGTCTGAGGCCAGATTTGAACTCAGGGCCTCCTGACTTCAGAGCTGGTGGTCTATCCACTGTGCCACCTAGCTGACCCCCTCTCATTCATTTTTAAAAACTTTTTTGAGGTCTTCTGGGATTTGTTTTTGCTTGTGTCTAATTTACATTTTTATTTGAGCCTTTCCATGTAGCTGCTTTGTTTTTGTTGTATTCTTCTGGTTTTGTGTCTTGATAGATCCTGTCTCTGCAGTAAATTTCTATGGTCAGGCTCCTTTTTTTGCTGTTTGCTCATTTTTTTCAATTTGTTTCCTGAGTTTTAACTTTATGTTAAAGTTGGCCTCTGCTTCTGGGGTATAAAGGGTACTCTCCCAAACTTTAGTGGTTTTGTGCTGTTGTTTCAGGGTTATTTCTTGTGTCTAACAGTTTTCAGTTCTTCCAATGTGGTATGATTTAAGAAGAAATGTGATTACTTTTCTACTGACCTAGTGCTCTGGCCCTCAAGCATTCACAAGCACTCCCTTATGCCCTGGAACTAAGGCCAGGGTCCCTGTTCACTTGCCATGACTGTAGCCATGACTCCACTTGCTATTTCTGATCCTATAAATGCAACTAGGGAGAGTATCTTTCTACTTTGGACCTAAGAAAAGGGTCCCCACTCTCCACTGAGTAACCACAAGCACTCCTCTTTTCCCTAGAAATGTGACCAGAGCTGCTGTTCTCCTCAGGTCTCAAGCATCAGTGTGCTATTTTTCTTCACTCTGAGACAGTAAACCAGAACTGTATATTGGCAATGAAGTGGGGTCCTGCACCTAGTAGCAGCAAATTATCTCTTGTAATCTTCCAGCATCTTGTCTGACCCCACCACCAACACCACCATATGTGTCTTGAAATCTTTGGAAGCTACTTCCTCACTGATACAGCTGCCGCAAAAGCATGGTCTTTGCTGCCTGATTCTATACTCCTAAGACTGACCAACACCCTAATACCTTTCTTGCCAACCTACTAAGTTACCTTGTGCTAGAAAATTGTTGCAACTCAGCCTTTTGCTGGTTCTGCCACTCTGGAATTTGATGTATTATTTTAAAATTATTTGAAAGAGTTCAAAGAAGTTCCTATTACTCTGCCATCTTGGCTCTTGCCCTGCTATTTCCACAACTAGTTCTAAAATGCTATAAATGTTCAAGGTGCTTCCAAGTTGGTGTGATCCATGGAGAGGTCTTGTCATTGTTCTTCTTATCTGTTCCAAAAAGTAGGAGCCCTGCTCTCTTTGCCAGTGAACTGAGACCAGAAATTAAGACCCCTGTTTTATCTTAGCCCTGGAACTGTAATTAAGATGTATAATGGGCAATGAGGATGCCAATGGCATGTTGTTCTGTGTTCAGAGCCTACAAAATGGAACTCTGTGATCTTTTTCTGACCATTTGCCCCATACACTTAACTTCTCTGGGTTCTCAGAGCACCTGAAGTTGAAGCACTCTAGAGCTGAAGCCAGAAGCCCTACGTTTGAGTTCTTTCTCCACTGAGAAGTAACTGTGTGATCTTGGGCAAGTCCCTCACTTTCTTCTGCTTCTGTTTTCTCATTGGAAAATTGTGGGTTGTCATTCCTGCAATACCTGCATCACATGGTTGTTGTGAGACTCTGGAGAAACAATGTATGCAGGGTGATTTGGAAATCTCTTAAGTGCCAAAGAAATTTCTTCCATCCCTTTCTCCCACTCTATTTCCAGACAACACATATTTCAATCTTTCTGAAAAGAATTTATTTAGTTGTGAAATAGACAAATAAATTGTGTTGCTTGAATGCAATGAAATATATTCTCACTATAAAGGATAAAAAAATGAAGAATTTGGAGAAACATAAGAAAATGCACATGAACTGATGAAGACTGAAAAATGTAGAACCATGAAAACAATATACACAATCACAATCACGTAATATTTGCTTTTGTTTGCAATTATTTTATCAAGTTATTTGTCTTGACTATTCTACTGGAATGTACTATAGAGGTGTTTTGATAAAATGGTTATATCAAAAATATGTTAATAAAAAGAAAAATATATGACATTTCTATTTGAATTTCATTATTGTTAGATAGATGTTTTAATAAACAGAACAGGATGTTTATTTCAAAAAAGAAAAATAAAAAAAAATATCCAGGAGCTAAATTTAACATCATATGGTATTATATGAAATATGGTATCTGAAAATTGCTTTCAATATTTTTTAAATTAAAATGAATTCTTTTCTATGTAAAAGACCTACAGAGAATAGAAAACAATGATGAAAAATGTGTAAAACAATTCAGTTCATGAAACAGTTTCTTTCTTGCCAAAAATTCAGTAAAGAAATAACTAGCAATACTGCAGTTTGGGGGCCAAGAGAATGCTATGGATATCAAAACCATTCTACCTAAGCACTTACATTAGAAGTAATTTTTAATGATCTTTACACATTTTGATTTTTAAAACATCATCTTGAAGCATGTCTTTCTTTTCATAGCCCCAAAAGAAACAACCAGGCTATATCCTCCTTTGCCATTTACTATTGTCAACTTTAGTGTATTATTTGCTCATATTGCCCTCCATTTCAAGAGCATTTTCTAAGGCATGTGTGGGGTCCCAACTGGGAAAAAGCCATCAAATGTAGCAATAAGTGAAAAGCCATAAAAATTAGATACAAAATTATAATTTAGACACTGAGTCAAAACTTAAGATACCTATGGAAGTCAAAACATGAAATCTTGACATACATGTGCCTGGGACATGATCAATACACAAACCTATGGCTGGGCATAATATTGGCAACTGTGTGAGGCATGAATTGAATTCAGGTTTGCCTAACTCCAGATCCAGCATTCTTTCCACTGTGCCACTTACCTGCTTTAATCTCTTTTTCTGTATTCATCTCTGGTTCTATGTCTATGTCTCTTTCTACATCTCTCTCTGTGTGTCTGTCTCTATATTTCTCCATTTCAGTCTCTTTCTCTATCTCATTATTTCTGTCTTTTTTATTTTTTTTTTGTTTTCAACATGTGTTTTTAAAACTTTGGGTTACAATTTTTTTCCCTTCCTCCCTCCTCACACACCCTCATTGAAAAGGCAAGCATCTTGATACAGGTTATAGATGTAGTCATGCAAAAAAACTTCCTTACCAGTCATGTTGTGAAAAACTAAGTATATTTCCCTTCATCCTATCCTACCCCCCATTTATTCTATTTTCTCTTTTGACCCTGTCCCTCCTCAGAAGTGTTTGCTTTTGATTATCCCCTCCCCCAATCTATCCTTCCCTCTATCAACCCCCTGCTCTCTTGTCCCCCTTGCCCCCTTATTTTCCTATAGGGTGAGATAGATTTCCATACTCCATTGTATATGTTATTCCCTCCTTAAGCCAAATCCTATGAGAATAAGATTCATTCATTCCCTCTCACCTTCCCCCATTTCCCCACCATGCTAAAAGCCTTTTCTTGTCTGTTTCGTGTGAGATAATTTACCCCATTCTACTTCTCCCTTTATCCTTCTCCCAGTATAATCCTCTCTCACCCCTTAATTTTATTTTCCAGATATCACCCCTTCATCTTCAACTCACCCTGTGTCCTCTATCTATTTCTGTCTTTCTTGATCTGGCTGTCTGTCTTTGTCTATATCTCTCTGTCTCCACATCTTTTCTTTTTGTTTTGACAGCTGATGCATTTTTTTGAATTTTTATTGCTATCTTCCTTCCACACAGGATGTTATATTTGAGTACCTTATAACTGTCACAAAGCTGAAAGTACATCACCTATATCCCACTTTATAATAAGAGTGGAACTTCAGAAAACATGTTAAAAACTGGGCAGTATTAAAGAAATTGTTTCATAGTACTGCAGTGAGAAGTAATAACAGGCATTCATGCTGAAAAGAATGGTAAAATATTAGGCAGATGTATAGAAACAGCAATCAAGGGTTATTTAAATTTAGCAGACTTCCCCATATACCTTATATAGATTATAGAAAAGATTATTTTTGTAGTGATTATCATGCATTATCAATAAAGGTCAAATTTTGTTAAACCTATGTGTTTAAGTAATCTGTAAAGTACATAAAGTACTGTATATTAGGAAGAAAAAGAATCTTTAAAATGGATATTATTTTTAAATCTTGTCCTTTTAAAAGGCAAGAATCATTTTTATAGAAAATGCTGTTATATAAAAAACTCTTTTCTCAATACAATATGATGCCTTAATATTCAGAATTCAAGAAATGAAGCCTTCTTTTTAATTTAGTTAAATTTATCTTAACCAGAAAATTACTTTTATTTCACATTTTGCTGTTGAAAAATATCTTCCAATTATTTAATAGTTCATTTTCTTACTTTATCCTATACTAATATCCTGCAAGAACATCTTCCTGTATCTTGAAGTTTTAAAAAGTGTGCCAGCAAAATTCAAGATGTAGGTCCTATGAGGTTTGAAACTTTGAATATGGATGTGGTGAGAAGACAGTATGTCTTTCATCTAATGACCAGCCTGACCAAGGTTAGCAAGACACATTATCAAAGGTATTGCTATCAATTGGCCCAGTATATTCTTTTTTTCTTTCTTTTCAGTCACAGAAACTAATGAAAACCATCTATTAAAATTGAGAGGAGGTTGTGATCTTTATTAATAGATGGACAACTTCTATATTGGGGAATCACTGTTAGTCCTTGACTTTAAAGTCAATTTCCTAATTGGATGCCTGATTTATTTAATATGATATTTATTTGATAAAAATATTTTGTCCCATTTTTTTAAAACCCTTAGACATTATTACTTTGCTGACCCCTCAACCAAAATCTCAACCTGAAGCTTTGCAGGAAGGAGTGGGCACTACATTGACATATATGCCTTTTTATTTTTATGTAATTGAAAATATTTTTTATCTTTCTGTAATCTTATCTGTCCTTTGGTAACAAATAATTCCGTTTAGCCATACTTGTGAGTACTACATTCTTTAAATCACCCTTAAGTTTTCAGGTTAAGATGTGATACATTTATGTTTAGTTCTATACATTTGAGCCTATTTTTAAGGTATGATGTAATAGTGTTAAAATACTGTTAAAAGCCTCATTTCTGCCAAAGTCTTTTCAGGTCACAGTTCTTATAAAATAGAGTCTTTCTCCTAAATGTTCAGGTACTTAGGTTGATTAATGGTCTACTCTGTTAAGTGACTTGTAGATCTTGTTTTTCAAGACTGTTCCATTGTTTGACTTTTCTACTTTTAAAACATTCAATATATGTTAAAAGATATCTTGAGGCAAGTCATTTCATTTTGGGAAAATTCAGATTGTTAAGATGTTTTCCTAGTGTCAAGTCTCAATTAATCTCTGCAACTTTTTACCACTGCTATTGTCTGCCCCCTATGGAGCCAAACAAAGTAATTCTAAAATCTCCTCCACATGACGGCACTTCAATTGCTTAAACACACTTAACATGTTTTCCAAATCTTATTTCCTCCAGCCTAGATGTACACACTTCCTTCAAGTAAAACTCATGTGTCATGAATTCAAGTATTTTGACAATCCTATTTGCCTTAAATAAAATTGTAAAACATTTGCATTTAGCACTACAACAAATGAACTATATCTTTTCCCCCCATTCAGTTCTTTGCTATTCTCCATTTATTTTAAATTTTTGGTTTTTGTTTTGGTTTTTTTTTGGCATTTTTGCCCTGTCTTTAAGTTTCTGAGAGGAAACAAAGAGATTATGTGGCAGAAATTCATGGAAAGAGAGAAGGATGTGAACTCAATAAGGAGAACTTGTCAGGATGATTTGGAAGGATTTGGAATTATGATGAAACCTTTAACTGAATTTGCAGAGATTACATTTTGGAAAAGCTATGGAAAAGTTTAACAAGAAAGACTCAAACTGAAGAAGAAAGGAAAAATCTGAAGGAGTGATAACTCAGGTTTAATGAAGTAAAGAACTGAGGGATTCATAAGGAGAAAGAGAAAATGGTTTATAACACTAGGTAAATAAGAAAATTTAATTAAAATAAAGTGACAAAATATGGAAGAATTTTGTGAGTGAAGAAAGAAAGATTTGTATTATTTTCAATAAAGAAGGTAAGAAGGTCTTCATGGTATTATTGACATATGTTGTGACCACTCACCAGCAATCTGAAGATTCTCACTTTTTGTAAGTATGTAGATTAGGGAAATTTTTTTTACGTACACTGATTGTACAATGGCTGAATTTCTACCTTATCCTGGTGATAGTTATTAACATTCAAAATAGAAAACAGTTTCCTCCTATAGGAAGAGGTAAAAGGACTCAAAGTACAAATCTCTATTCTCCAGGTGATCCATGACATGACAACCCTCCAAGATTAAAAAAAAAATAGCATGAATACTACCTACTTCTGTTGGTAAAACTTTTGTTACCATAAGCAACATAAATATAACTGCTGAATATTAGAAAATACAGGGGCAGCTAGGTGGTACAGTGAATAGAATTCTAGCCTTAGACTCAGGACTGTGTGACCCTGGGCAAATCATTTAACCCCAATTGCTACACACACACACACACACACACACACACACACACACACACACACATATACACACACACAAACACACACACACACAAACAAGCTTCGAGATATTTTAACACTGAAAAAGATCGGTGGGTTTTAATATGGTCCACAAAATCAATAGGACTCAACAGTGATGTGGGAGTCTAAAAACTAATGAAATATTAGATTAAGAGAAGCATCAGCTGAGTAAAGACATTGTAGTTCTTAGTAAGATCATATTTGGAACATTGCATTCTTTTTCTTGCAATGAAAATTTTTAATAGCGTTTAGTAGGAACAGAGTGTGTCCACAAAAAAAGACAACTAGGATAAAGAAAGATATTGAGTTAATGTCATATTGAGATAGGTTGAAGGTATTAGCTATGTTTAGCTTGGATAAAAGATGACTAATGTGGAAGGGGAGGAAATTCATGGTAATTATCTTTAAGTATTTCATAAAATGTCACACAGAAATTCACAACTGCGAAAGTCATGCAGTAATAATCATAAGTGTTTGCAAAATGACCATCATGAAAGTAAATACATCAATTTTCATTTCTAAAGATAAAGTGGTAGAGGAATCCTATGAGGAATTTATTAATACTCTCCAAATTAAATCAATACACACTCTGGTACTTGGTAACTTCAATGAAAAGAGGTTTTCATTCAGCCTCTTGTTATTTCTTTTTTTTTTTACATCTAGAATACACAAAAATGTAATTTCTCATACATAAGCTTTGTGTTTACCTGTTCTTTTTACTTTGTTCTTTGAAGGATCTCTCATTGTTGAGAAATGATTGAATAAAGCATTTACTGAGTGCTAATTATATTCAAATCCCTATGTTAATTGAGGATACAAATAGAAATGTTAGTCGCCACTCTCAAATATCTCATCTTCTAGTGGGGAAGAGAAGAAATATGGAAGGTTTCAGCTGCGCATCAGTTCAAAACCATCATTGTTTTAGGGTACAACAGCAAACATAGTAATAATTCTTTTTAAATGGTATTTCCACTGACAAAATCATATCAGCTATTAATGGTGAATCACTTGATAGTGCCAAGGACCTTAGTGGCAAGAACTTTTTTTTCCTGAGTGTTAAAAAGTTGTTGTTTTAGTAACTATAGGAGCAATTATAAGGTTACATCTCCATAGTGGTTATTATAGAGGATGATGTTTGAGATCTGTGGGCTAGAAGGTTTCTATTCATAAGGTTCTTGGGTTCAGAGTCTTAAGCTGTCTCTATCAAGTTCTGAGGGAAGATGATGGTCAAAGCGTTGATGGTAGTTTGACTTAACAGGCACATGCTGCCTCCCGATTTTCCCTCAGGGTGCCTTATAACATCAGCTAGCTTGGCTTGACTACCCTGTGCATTTGGTTAGCAACCATTGGCAACTGGTTGACAATTTGTGGAGATGACTGATATGTTTTCCACAAGAGTTTGTTCCCTGGATGATGTCTTTGAAGGCTGGTTTGAAAACATAAATGGTGGTTTGGAAATTGCTGCTAATCCCAAAACTCTTCTGCTTAACCACTTTTTGGTAGCAGTTAGTAATTGTTGCTGATGGTAATAAGGAATTTAGGCCCATTTTGTACAACCATTTATTTCCTCAATAATAGTCTGGAAGCAGGTCTTGTGGTTTAAGGGTCACCGTTTCTCCTATGGTTCTTGGGTTCAGGACTGTCAGTTGTCCCCATCAAAGTATGAGGGAAAAGGGTAGATGAGGAGATGGTGGTAATTTGTCTTGCCTGACACATCATCTCTAGTCTTTCCTACATGGTGCTCTGCTGCTTCAGCTAGTGAGACAGACTAATGGAGTGCAAGTAGCAATACATTTAGAGAGAAAAGTCCTCTTTTTAACTATAAATCTATGATTAATATTGTTGCTATTTTTATTGAATATTTGTCTCTCTTGGTTTAGAGGCAAGAGAATGCTGAGCCTAAGCTATTGTAATTAAACAAATTAATTAATTAATAACTAGATAAATAAATTCACATACAAATGAGTAAATAGATAAATGAATGAATAAATAAAAAGCTTCTATAAATCTTTTTTCCCCTCAAGTACTTTGATCCACTTTGATTCCTTACTATTAACTTCCTTGGTCACAATTTTTTTTTGATCGAGCATAACTGGTCTTCTGTTGTTCTTCATACATCATACTGAATCTTCCATCATGTATCTATGCAATACCATTCCCCATTCCTGAAATGCATGCCCTACTCATCTCTGTTTCATAGTGGTTATTTCTATTTTTAAGATTCAGCTCAGCTAATACCTTCTATCTGAAGCTTTTCCTGATATGACAATTGCTAGTCTCCTCTGTCCCTAGCAATTTGTATTTAACTCCTTTATATACAAACACATATACATATATGTATGTATACATATATACATACATATAAGTATATGTATAAATATATGTATATATATGTGTGTATTTATTATCATCCTCATTCGGGTGTAAATTCATTGTGAGTAATGTCTGGCACACAGAAATTATCAAGAAAATATTTATTTGTTTATTGACTGATGGATTGATTGATATATCCATCCTGATGCCAATATCTATGGATTTGTTATTTTATCTCTCTTTCTCTCTCTCTGTATATGTATATATATATATTACATGCAGGCATGTGTGTGTAAAGACACATGCATTTGTGGGTACATATATACACAAAAGCTATAGCATATTTTAAATGTTTAATAAATATTTGACTTAAAGTAAATCATATCATACTATAGATACAAAGGTGGGTGAGGAAGAATAGTTTGAACTGATATTAACATCAGGACAAATCCTAAAATACTTTTTTTAAAAAAAAATTCTGATGATTTATTTTCTGGTTATTTTCCCCATTCCCTAAGAGAGGAAAGCAACAAATGAAAATCAAAACAAAAACACTCAAAAGCCTTATTAAAATGGAAGGATAGTTCAGGTTCCAATTAATTGAATTAATTGAGATGTTTCTGAGCAAAAGAACAAAACAAAATATCTCTGCAATATGCTCCAAACCATCTTCTTTTACAGATACAATTCCCACTTTTTATTGGATAAATGTGTAGTGCCAATCCAGTTCTCTGGGATGATAATTCACTATCAATTTTTACTTTGGTTTCTTGGATTTCTGAGCCAGGGTTTCCATACAGTCTTCAGGATATACTTTTCATTTTTAGATGTCCTATGAACTATTTCTTTTAAGAGAACTTCTAGAAATGCATTTTTAAGAAAATTATATTTAGGTGCATTTAAAATATCCTAGTGAACTAGCAGAGATAATGTAGCTTTGAAAGGTAGCTAACTTATTCCCAGGGAACTGGGTTTACTGTGCGATTTAAAACCAGTGATCAAAATACAAGGTTAAATATCTGTTCAAGAAGTTGTTCAGCTACCGATCTCATCTGTTTATGTCATTTGAATAGTGTTACACTTCCATTATATGAAACACATAAAATGTTACTAAAAGTATTCAGGAAATCAATAGTAAGGTCAAAATTTACTCCTGAGATTCTGCTGACATTTACAAGTCATTTAAACTTTGTTCTAGTTTATCACATCTGTATCAGCACAATCTTTGAAGAGCATCACTGCCTGCAGTGTCACTATAATGGGGCCCACTTACATAAATAACCACCACAGAATTAGAATTTATACTGATAATTTATCTCTGCACCAAACTGTAAACATTGAAATAAATAACTGTTCATCAAATTTCTATTAAATGAATGAAATTGTTGAGAGTGTTCTATTTCAGAGGGATAAAAGAAATTTCTATGTGCTATTAAGTTCAGTTTCATTTCTACTTAAAGAACCGACAGGTAAGAATTTTTCAGCTAATTTTTTATATAATCATGTATTTTGTTTCTCAGAAATATATCATTTAACAGATACATACAGCTACAAAGACTTTTTTAATCAAAGAAATGCAGGCACTGTTATGCAAACATAACAAATATAGTTCAAATTTATGAACATCATAAAAAAGCAAAAATTAGCATAGTACACAATGCTGCAACTCTGGTCAGTGCTATGTTATTTATCTATCTATTCCTCTAATAATTATGGCCAGAGACTGATTTACTGTTGTTTATCTATCCTCATTCAGTGCTTAATATATGATATGTACAGCCTAAATGATTTCTGATTTATTGCTTGATAGCATGATTGATCTATTGAATAAGTGCAGAGAAGTTATCATACCCCATGTTATAGGTTGGAAAAAGTAAAGCAGAGGTAAACTATAGATGTGGAATTATAGTCCTTTATCTCATGGACTACAAGAAGATACAACTTGAACACAAGAATCAACTATGACCAAGAAATTATGTGATAAATGTCACTGAGATAATACAATGTAGGCCATACTGAGTTAGGCGTCATCTACAGAGTGGTGATAGATGATATTATAGCAGTATATGAGGCCACCAATAGAATTGAGGTTATATAAAGTTGGAAAACTCTTGCTATTGTTCTCTAGTATGAAGCAAAAGATGCAAAAATCATACAAAGGAGGACTGGTAAAAATTAGTAAGTAAACAAGAGAGGAAAGTGTCATAGATATTAAGGGAAGAGATACTTTGAAGAAGAGAACTTCAATTGATCAGATTCAGCAATGGTGAGATTCAAGCCAGGTTATAAGGGCTCATGAAATAACTTAACGTACTGACGAAGGTTTGAGGAAGTGCTCAGTGAGTTTAAACTGCTCTTGTTTGGTTAAGAGAATGAGTTTTGAGACATCTAATGGATTGAAATAGTACAGTAAAGAGATATTTCATTTTTTTTAATTTAGTATTTTATTTTTTCCGCAGTTACATGTAGAAACAATTTTTAACATTCATTTTTAAAACTTTGAGTTCCAAATTCTCTCCCTTCCTCCCTCCTCACTTCCTCCCCCAATTAAGAAGGCAAGTAATTCAATATAGTTTATACATATGCAGTCAAGCAAATCATTTCCATAATAGTCATATTGTGAAAGAAAACAAAGACCAAAAAAAAAATAAAGAAAAATAAAGTAAACAAAAAGTGTGCTTCAATATGTATTCAGACACCATCAGAACTTTCTCTGGAGTTGGATAGCATTTTTCATCATAAAGTCCTTCAGATTGTTTTGGGTCATTTTAGTGCTGAGAATATCTAAGTTGTTTATAGTTGATCATCTTACCACATTGCAGCTCATGTAAGTCTTTCCAGGTTTTTAAGAGAGCATCCTGCTTATCTTTTCTTGTAGTACAATAGTATTCCATCACAATGACATACCACAATTTATTCATCCATTCCCCAACTGATGAGCATGCACTCAATTTCTAATTCTTTGACCCTAGAAAAGAACTGCTATAAATATTTTTTTGTACATATAGGTCCCTTTCCTTTTTATCTCTTTTGGGATACAGAGCTGGTAGTGGTATTGTTAAGTCAATGGGTATGCTTATTTTTAAAACCCTTTGAGCATAGTTTCAAACTGCTCTATAGAACAGTTGAATATCTTCATAATTCCACCAACAGTGCATTAATGTTTTATTCTTCCCACATCCCCTGCAACATTTGTAATTTACTTTTTCTTTCCTATTAGCCAAACTAGTAGGTATGAGGTAGTACTTCAGAATTAATTTAATTTGCATTTCTCCAATCAATAGTGAGAATATTTTTTTTTCATATGGCTATACATAGCTTTGATTACTTCACCAGAAAAGTGATCATATATTTTGATCATTTATCAATTGGAGAATGACTCTAATTTTTATAAATTTGACTCACTTCTCTTTATCTTTGAGAAATGAGGCCTTTATCAAAGAAACTTGATTCAATTTTTTTCATAATTACTATTGTTAACTGTATTTCCCTCCATCCTTTCCACCCACTTGTTCTATTCTTTCTCCCTTCAAGATGTCCCTCTTCAAAAGTGTTTTGTTTCTGAATACCTCATCTCCCAATCTGTCTTTTCTTCTATCGTGCCCCCATACTTCTCTTATCCTGTTTCACCTTTACTTTCCTGTAGGGTAAGATAGAATTATATACTGAATTGTGTGTGTATGTTAATTCCGTCTTTGAGCCAAGTCTTTTTTTTATTTTTTTCAGGCAATTGGGGTTAAGTGACTTGTCCAGGGTCACACAGCTAGTAAGTGTCAAGTGTTTGGTTTGAGGCCAAATTTGAACTCAGGTCCTCTTGACTTCAGGGCCGGTGTTCTATCCACTGTGCCACCTCGCTGACCCTACGTTGAGCCAATTCTGATGAGAGTAGGGTTTATGCACTCCCTTTCACCTCCTCCCCTTTTCATCTCCATTGTAAAAACTTTTTCTTGCCTCTTTTATGTGAGATGATTTACACTGTTCCATGTCTCCCTTTCTCTTTCTTCCAGTATGCTCCTCTAACACCTCTTAATTTTTTTTAGATATCATCCCTTCATATTCAACTCACACCTGTGCCCTCTACTTATATATACTCCTGCTAAGTACCCTAATAATGAGAAAGGTATTATGAGTTATAAATATCATCTTTCCATGTAAGAATGTAAACAGTTTGACCTTATTAAATCCCTTAAGATTTCCCTTTCCCGTTTATCTTTTTTTAGTTTTCTCTTGAATCTTGTATTTGAAAGTCAATTTTTTTTTTATTCAGCTCTGGTCTTGTCATCAAGAATGGTTGAAAATCCTCTACCTCACTGAATTTTCTTGTGAAAGATTATATTCAGTTTTGCTAGGTAAGTGATTCTTGATTATAATCCTAGCTCCTTTGCCCTCCAGAATATTGTATTCCAAATCCTCTGATCCTTTAAGGTAGAAGCTGTTAAATCTTGTGTTATCCTGATTGTGACTCCATCATACATGAATTGTTTCTCTCTGGGTGCCTCCAATATTTTCTCCTTGATCCAAGAATTCTGGAATTTGGCTATAATATTCCTGAGAGTTTTTATTTTGGGATCTCTTTCATGAGGTGATCAGTGGATTCTTTCAATTTCTATTTTACTCTCTGCTTCTAGAATATCAGGGCAGTTTTCCTTGATAATTTCTTGAAATATGATGTCTAGGCTCTTTTTGTTAATCATGGCTTTCAGGTAGTCAACTAATTTTTAAATTATATGTCCTGGATCTATTTCCCAGGTCAGTTGTTGTTATTGTTTTTCCAATGAGATATTTCACATTGTCTTCCATTCTTTTATTCTTATGGTTTTGTTTTATTTTTTTCATAATTTCTCATAAAGTCATTAGCTACCATTTGATCCATTCTAATTTTTAAGGAATTACTTTCTTCGGTGAGCTTTTGGACCTCCTTTTCCATTTAGCCAATTCTGTTTTTTAAGGCATGCTTCTCTTCATTGGCTTTCTAGATCTCTTATGATTTGTCCTAGTCTATTTTTTAAGTTGTTATTTTCTTCAGTATTTTTTGTGTCTCCTTTACCAGGCTGTTGACTTGTTTTTCATGATTTTCTTGCATCATTCTCATTTCTCTTCCTAATTTTTCCTCTACTTATCTTACTTGATTTTAAAAATCCTTTTTGAGGTCTTACATGGCCTGAGATGAATTCATATTTTTTTTGGAGGCTTTGGATGTAGGAGCTTTGATTTGGTTGTCTTCTGCATGTGTTTTTATCTTCCTTGTCACCATAGTAACTTTCTATAGTGAGAGATTTTGTCCATTGTTTATTCATTTCCTCAGTCTATTATTTGGCTTTTAACTTTTTGTTAAAGTGGAGCTCTGCTTCTAGGGTGGAGGAAGCACTATCCCAAACTTTAGGGGTTTGATACAGCTGTTTTCAGAGACACCTCTATAGACATGTAAATTTTCAGTTTTTTCTGAGGTGATATGATCTAAGGAGAGCTGTTTACTATGGTTATGGACTGTGTTGTGGTCTGTGAGTGACCACAAGTACTTTATTCTACCCTGGAACCATGACAATGGTCCCTACTCCACTGTGGCCACAAGCTCTGCTATGCCAGTGCTCCTTCTTGCTCTGGAACTGCAACCTGGATCTGAGTATAAGCAAAGCAACACTCCTGCCTTGGTGGTAGTGAAAACAAAAAAAAAATACACAAAAATTCCTATAATCTCCTTCTGACCTGTTGTCCAACACACTTACCATCTGTGGGCTGAGCCCTCCAGAAGCAGCTGCTGTCATTGATGATTCAATGTTTCCCAAGGCCTGGGGACTGGGGCTTTGCTGGCACAGCCTGCTTGACTGTGTTACATTTCCACTATCACCCAGGTGTGGCACACCTTTCCTGTTGACCTTCTAAGTTGTTTTTGTCATCTGTGGGCTGAGAGGTCAGGAAACTGCCACTGCTTCTGGTGATTCAATTGCCCCAAAACCAGCTCTAGATTTGCTGGGGTTGAAGCTGGGCTGGCACAGCCTGTGCTGGACTGCTCTGTAATTTCACCTTAGTGTAAAATGTCTTTGCTGCCAACCTTCCAAGTCATTTTGGGATGGAAATTTGTTTCACTCTGTCTTTTTGTGGGTTCTGCCTCTCTAGAATTGGTTTAGAGTCATTTTTAAGGGTATTTGGAGGGGTTTGGGAGAGAGCTCAGACAAGTCTGCCTTTACTCTGCCATCTTGCTCCACCTCAAAAGGTATTTTTTGTTTGTTTCTTCAGCTTAGAATGTTTGGTTATATTTGTAGGTAGCGGGAAAATGAAATACATTTTGTATTTATTTCTTTGAGTTCCATTTCAAGGGGAAAGTAAATTAAATATTTAAGGTTAATTCTATGCAACTAAAACTCACAATATTTGTTTATTTTTTGTGTATGTGTGTATTTATGCATTTATTCATTCGCTCATCTTTTTGCATGATCGTTTTTGTGTGTATTTATGAATTTATTTGTTTTTATCTATTTGCTTATTTGTTTTTCTTGTGGTTTTCCTTTCATACACCCTATTTGTACAAAAGTTGATGTATAGCATAATGAAAAAATCACCAAGATTTCAAGTCATTTTACAATGAAAGGCTGTAAATGCTCTGTTCAGAAAACCTTAAACTGACTATGTTGTGAATGCCATCTTCATGTGGGCTAAGAAGCCTGCCTATCAAATTATGGCTGCAAAGAGAATGTACAAGTGTTCATATCATGTAGAAAGTCTGTGTGTTATGGGGTAGAGAGATAACGCATTACTATAACCAGATCTGTTATAGTGTGAAGTGGGAATGAAGCAATTCTTTATTATTCTCAAAGAAGATATTTAGCTATTCTAGGGAAAAATGCCAGTAAATTCATTATTGCCACTTTCCCAAGCCTCCTATACCCATTAATTGGCAAACATTATTTTTTTCTCAAATGCAGAAATATGTTTACAAAGTTAAGTTCTGAGACATCACCATCTAACTGTTAGTTGTTAATGCTGTGAAAAGATCTGTAAATGACTCATGGGTGGAATGAATCATTCAAATATTAACTCTCAGTTTCAGTCATTGCTGAAGTCAGTTCATAGGAGTATAAAAAAGAATTGGTGAAATATACATCTAAAGGAAAGAAGTATTCTCCAATTAAAGCCATGGTCAATTGCCATAGAATCCTTCCAAAATTATACAAGAACTTCTATAGGTAGAAATGATTACAAGATTAGAAAATAGGCATGTGCAGTCATATAGTCAAAATCTAGGTTACACAGGTATGCAAGAAACTGGGGCTTGCTAAGAAATTGTTAAGTAGGCAGGAAACTCTAATTGATAAAAGTTCTTGGTGAATCTCCACTAACATGTGAGACTGATCTGTCCATTCAGGCACTTCTTAAACTCTCTCACCTAGTGGTTATATGAGGAATAGATGCTACACTAGAGAAGGTTCAGTAGAACAAAAAGAGCACCAAGAGTTAAGGTGACCAATGGTCTAACCTTGGTTGCATCATTAACTGGCTATTTGCCTTTACTGAAAACACTTCACTATCTGAATTGTAAATTCATCTACAACTTCTCACATAAATGACTATGAGTATCCCATTCTAAATGTCTGTCAAAAATAATCTTCCTTATGTACTGACAATTTTCTTGGGACCTTTATCACTCCATGGTTGCCAATGAAGCACTCAGATTATCCATCTGTCATCCCACACTCTAGCATTTCTTTTTGTAACCCTAGAACTTGTTACAGTGCCTGACACATGGTAGGCACTTAATATATGCTTGTTGATTTGACTTCTTGATTTGATAAATAACCCATTCACTTCTTTTCAGATCATAAACCTTCTAGAATTTTTGGTTATGTTTTTGCACTTGTCATTTTAATACATACCAAATATCAAGTCAGAAATCCCAAGTTCAAAACCTACTTCAAACACTTATTAGCTACATTGCCCTGGGCAAATCATTTAACCTCTCTCAGACTCAGTTTTTCATATGGAAAATGGGAATAATTGTACCTGCCTCACAGAGTTGTGAAGATCAATTGAAATAAAATTAGTAAAATACTTGTAAATCTTAAATGTTACATATGTTAGATATTATTAATATGCTATATATTTTCATGTTATACACACAATTAATGCCTTATGGCTTCTTTTATTTATTTTGGTTTCTCTTTATGTGAGTGAGATGTTATCAGCTGTATACTCTCTAACTCTCTGCTTGCTGGCAGCAACAGATATAAATGATAATGTAGCCATAAGGCTACATTATGCCATGGGGGAACTAATGGCATGAAAAAGTCCCCCAGATTATCACTGTTACCAGTCTTTTGGAGAAAATGGCATTGACCAGCTCCTTAACCTGAATTACTTTAACTCAGGGTTCAAGATCTTGGTACACTGAGATCTTGGTTTTGATTGGAAGAACAAAATTTAAGACACACTACCCTGAGGCATGTTAATGGTCCACACAGGACATTTATTATCTGACACATTGAAGCCCCCCAAAATTACCCTTTGTAAGGCCCTTCATTGACTGCAACACAAACTACCTGATCTGAGTATTCCCTTTGTCTTCCAAGTTGGTAGAATAACATCCTGCTAGACCATCATTCTTCCTAGTTATCTCTTTTCAACTTTAATACCTTTTTATTATATAAGGATGGGGATTGACTCAGTAAATCAATCATTTTAAAGTGATAACATTTTGCACATTGATGTCTTAACCACATGAGAACATATATCAATCACTCAGTCAATCAATCATAGACTTTACACTAAGTGTGGGGAAAGCTCTTGATGAGCTAAAGTCATATTACCCAGGTAGAGAGTTCAGAGTGTTTGAGGAAACTTGATAATACTCTATGCTCTGAATAAAACCAAGGAAATAATGGAGACTAGTTCAAAAACCAAAAGATTAAAAGAAGTTCAGAAGAATATTTTAGCTAAAATACAGACAGGGATAAGGGGTTAGGAGCAAAGAATCAAGACTCCATGTTGAGCATCTCCTTCCTTTTTGATGAGAGAAGGACTTAATGAACCTCAGAGCCTCAAGGACTTAGCATCTTCCAATCACCATCCTATCAGAATCTTTAGAACTGTTGGTGTCAGCATATACCCCTGGATGGATATTCATTGCTCTACAAAGGGCCCTGTAGAAAGGCTGTACAATATAATATGGAAGAATCTGCATCAGAAAGACTTGTGGGAGCTCTCAGTTACTACTTTGCCACATATCTCTAAACTTGAACCTATTTTGCTCTGGATTTCACATCTACTTATTAAAAGATGTGTCAAATCTTTGGGAGGGTATTTTATACTGACCATTCTCTTGATAACATCTTAGTAAATACACTTTTCTAAAAGCCAATTAAGTCAGGCTGATTTAGTGATATCAAGTGATGATCATGGAGGAAAATAGTCTGGGTGATAAGTGACCTATAGCAATAGAAAAGGCCTGTATATCCTATAGCCCACCAAAGGATTTTGGGTAGTCCATGAAAAATGTTGAGGATTTTACATTTATTGCAGGCTTCCTTAAATCTTTTGGCATGCTGCAAGTGGTCTGTGGGCTACAGGTTGTGCAGGCCTGCATTAGAGTAATAACGTCAAACACTTCAGGCTACTCCTACCCTCCTAAGAGAAGTAGCAAAAAGCTTTTTTCTGGGGACTCAACTTGTCAACTCAAGTGTGACTTCAGACAGTAGCCCCAGAATATGTGGAATATTAATAAAGATCTTCCTATGGGGGAGTACATTCTAATGCCATAAATAACCTTAATCAGACAAGTATGGATGGAATTAGAAGAGTTGGATTTTTCTGTTTTATGCTGTTTTTCCTCATAAGAGTTCATCAAATTACTCATTTCATGTGACCTTAGCTACATATAAAGATGATAATATCATTGATCTTTCTAACACTCATAAATACTCTACTTCCATGTTCTTGAAGTCTCAAATTTCCTTATCTGATCACAATCCATTGCGCTTGCACCTCTCCTTCTGCCTTGCAGCTCCAAACACTGTTCTTTATCTACACTGTGACCTCTCATTCTCTAATTCCTTATTTTTCTCCTTTGTCATCAACATTGCACTAGTACTCAGGGGTGGTGACCCTGCAGCTTCAAGGCTACATGTAGTCCTCTAGGTCCTCATGTGTGACCCTTTGACTGAATTCAAACTTCACAGAATAAATCCCCTTAATAAAAGGATTTGTTCTGTGAAGTTTGGATTCAGTCAAAGGGCTACATTTGAGGACCTAGAGGGCCACATGTAGCCTTGAGGCCACAGGATCCCCACTCCTGCCTAGGTTCACTCACCTTTTCCCATCTTGACTGCTTGGTGAACTAATTCAATTCGTCACTATTCTCTCCTCTTGATTCTCTCGCCTCTTATTGTATTTTTTATCTTGCACTGCCAAGCTTCAGCCATGGATCACTCCCACCATCCATTGCCTTTTCTCCTTTATATAGGCTGCTGAACAAAGATAAAGAAAATCATAAAGCCATGCTAACTAGTCTGATTACAAATTTATGTTATATAACCTCAAGTCAACATTTATTACTATAAGGGAATTCTTTTACCACCTTGGTAATTACCTCACCACCCAGCTCAACATCAGACTCTTTTAAACATTTCCATTCACCTCAAATGCCCTATATCCTCCACCCCCTTTCCTCTCACCTATGACTGTTGACTCACTTATTTTTTTTTTACTTTAAAAAGCAGAGAACATTTGCCAAGAGCTCTCTCTTTCTCTTCTCATTTTACATTGCCTCTTCATTCCTGCCAGTCTAACATAATAAGGTGGCTCTTCTTGCCAAAACTAATCTAGATGCACAAATGATCTGATTCAAGCCTATCTCCTCTAGTGTAGTTTCCCTTTTATCATCCTCAATTTCATTTATCTTCTCTCTCTGTCTGTCTCGTTCTCTGTCTGTGTCTGTCTGTCTGTCTCTCTCTGTCTCTCCTTCTGTGTCTGTCTCTGTGTGTGTGTGTCTGTCTCTACCTCTTTGTCTCTCTGTCTCTGTTTCTCTCTCCCTCTGTCTCAGTATCTCCATCTTGCCCTCCACTGGCAGCTCTTCTACTGCATATTAACATGCCCATGTCTCCTCTATCTTAAAAAAAATTCACTTGATCCTTCCACCCCTACTATTTCCCCATTTTTTTCCTGGCTTTTTTCACTAAACTCCTTGGGAAGAACATCTACAAGAAGTATCTCCATTCCCTTTTTTCTTATTGACTTCTTAACTCTTCAATCTGGCTTCTGACATCATTTAACTGAAATTGATCTCCTCAAATTTACTAATGATCTCTTAATTGCCAAATATAATGGCCTTGGCTGTTTTCATCTTTTTTGAACCCTATACAGTCTTTGGCATTGTCAATGAATCTCTTTTCCTCAAAATTCTCTTCTCTCTGTTTTTTGGGACACTACACTTTCCTGGTTCTCATGCTACCTGTGTAACTACTCCTCTGTCTCCTCTGCTTCACCTTCATCCAGATTGTACTTGCCAACTGTGGGTGGTCCCATAGGGCTCTGTACTTCTTCTCTTCTTCACTTATACTACTTCAATTGGCAATCTCATTTGCTCCCATAAATGCAATTATAAACCTTATATTGACAATTGTCAAAGCCTTTTCTGCTGACCTCCAATCTTTCATGTCCAATTATTTGGTATCTTAAATTTGATGTTTCATAGAAATCTTAAAATACACTTCTGAAAAGCTGAATATATCTTTTATTCTAATCCTGACCCTCTTCTAAACTCCCCCATTAATGTCAAGGTCACCACCATCGTCCTAGTGCACTGTGCCCTCAGATGTCAAACATCTCCCTAAAGCACAGTTCTGACCATCTAAGTTTTTTAACCAATAAAATCCAGGAACTCCTCACCACCTTTGGAATAAAATATTAAATTCTCTGTTGTTTCAAGCCCATCATAACCTGTCCCCTCCTCCAGATACACACCTTTCCATTATTCTTACACCTTGCACACTGTTCTCCTTGCTGTTCCTCATATATTACATTGCATCTCCTGAATCCAAGCTTTTTTTTTATTAGCTGTTCCTCAAGTTTGGAATACTTTCCCTCCTCATCTCCATATCCTACCTTCCCTTACTTCTATCATAGCTACATTTTCACTTTCTACAGGAAACCATTCTTGATCCCACTTAATTCTAGTGTTTCCCTCTGTTGAGTACTTTCCATTTATCCTGTATATACTTTTGTGTACATAAGTGCTGAATGTTATCTCCTCCATTAGTTTGTGATCTCCTTGAGGGCAGGAATTATATTTTGCCTTTCCTTGTATCCCTAGTACTTATCATAGTTCCTAGCACACGGTTAGCATTTAATAAATGCTTACAACTCATTTTCCAAGGTTTACAAAGCTCTTTATATTTTATTTTTACAAGAAACCTGCAAGGTAGGTGCTATTATCCTCATTTTACAGATTTGAAAACTAAGGCAGAAAAAGGTTAAGTGACTTACTCCAGGTCATAAATCTAATATATGTCTGAGGCAAGATTTGATCTTCCACCTAGGTGCCTGGCTGATTGAAAACACATTAGAAAAAGAAGTCAAAAAAGTCAACATGCTTTGGAGGAGATTATAAAATTTGATGCAACAGGCTTCTAATTTCAATTTGAATTGATCTGAGTTATGATGAAAAGTGATAGTAAGACTTTGCTTCACCATATAGGTCATCTTTTTATCATTACTTATTTGCTATATTTATGACATCTATATTTAGTCAAGATAGTGCTTTGTTCTCAGTCATGAAGACCTAGGTTCAAAACCCCATGCCACCCACATACATATACTCTCCATGTGCACCTGGACAAATCCTTTAACCTTTAGTGTCCTAAATATCTCTCTAAGACAGTAAGTTGCAGACTACTAATCTGAATTTATAGAGGTAATTTTCTTTACTCAGAGTTTGCTCTTCCCATGAAATTACATATATAGATGAGAAAAGGAAAGAAAGAGAAAGAAAAGATAAAATCTACATCCCTTTCTAAAAACAGAGTAAGTATTGAGTGCAAATCATAAGAACTTTTCATTGTAATATATTTGTATTGCCTTCGTTTCTTCATAAAGTTAGGTGTAAAATATCAGAGCCTCTGAAATCAATTCAGAATGCAATATTGAGCTGTTTATTCTATTAATAGAATCAGACAAAAAACAGCAATGTCATGGTAAATATTTAATTGAGATAGAAATGAGAATTATAGTAATGAAAATAATACCAGCCTCTTTACTGAATAGTTTTCTTCCTTTAAATGTCTTCTCCCTCACTGACCTTCCTCCAATAATTCATAGATGCTGACAGTTCTTTCAATCCTTTAGAAACTTAAAAAAATTCAGATTGATACATAGTAAGCAAAATTAATAAAAACAGAGATAACATAAAAAAAGTGTTTCTTCTCAAACCCTTTACTACTGGAAATCTTCTTCTAAAGAAGATCCTCCTTGAAGTAGCCAACCCTTGCACCTGTACTTATGATAGAAATCTACCCCAGGAGTAGCTTCATGATTTTCCAGTGTCACACAGGCCCATATCCCACATTTCTGTTTTTAGCCAATGGTCATTATGCCTTTAGAACTCTCCTCCATCTCCAAACTCTCTGCTTAATTGAATTTGTCTTAAAAGTATTGATTCAAAGGTACATCTTGTCGTTTTTGTCTCTATGACTCAGTTTCCTCATCCATAAAGTGACAACATCCAACTAGATGATCTCTGAAATGCATTCTAGCTCTAAGTCCTCAGAACTGAAATGAATTCTTGGTCACTTACCTGTCATCTTTGTTGTTGTTGTTGTTGTTGAGTTGTTTCAGGCATATCTGACTCTCTGTTGACCCCATTTAGGGTTTGCTTTGTAAAGACACTAGAGTGGAATGGTTGCCATTTCCTTCTCCAGCTCATTTTACAGATGAGGAAACTGAGGAAAATAGGGTTAAGTGACTTGCCCAGGTGCACACAGCTGGTAAGTGTCTGAGGCCGGATTTGAACTCAGGTCCTCCTGACTCCAGACCCATCACAGTTTCCACTGTGTTACTTAGTTGCCCTTGTTCATCTTAGTATATTTATATTGTAATATCCACCACAGAAAATCTATGCCTGTGTAGTGTCAGCCTTTCTAGATACATTGTCTGATGAAGGCAACTGCATTATTGTTAGTCGTATATATGAACCAAAAGGAGAATTGTATCTATACTCACTCTTTAAGCACTTGTCCAATCAAAGAGACATATGATCTGGTTTCTACCAGAGTCTGTAATGCTTGTTGATTAGCTATTCTCACTATGTTAAAAATTTCCAAGGTCAGCATTCCCTACCTGTTTTGATCAATGAATGTAATTGAGAATCCATGCACATTGTCCATGAGCCATAAATAGTTGATGATGGTGACCATTTTCTGTAGTTCCCTTATAAACCAGATTTATTGTCTTTCTTTTTATCTGTAAAGACAGTAAAAATGAGTTCAATATCTCAAGTGGTTTAGAGACTTCATTTAAGATAAAAAAAACTTCCTTATGTCTGCCTTTTTACCCCAATTTTTTTCAGTAAAACAAAGTGTCAACTTTTATGTCCCTTTTTGATGTTGATTCATAGTTCATTTTTGTACTCTTATCTTTTCCCTCCTAAATTAGGCAGGTTCACTCCTAGTTTCTTTAGTCTCATTTTCACAATATAATTTTACCTAATGTAATCACTAAGAAGAGAGTAGCAGTATACTTTCATAAGAATGATAGTATTATTTTCTTTGTTTAATTTTTAAACTTTCACTATATTGCCTATATTGGACACCAATGACATTATTATGCATAATCTTTCATATGGATAGGCCTGGTTATGTCACTGCCCTGCTCAACTATCACAAGGTACTCTGTAATGATTTCTGAGGATATTTTCTAGCCCTCTCACTGACATTCAAGTTCCTATGGCAGGAGCAGGTCCTGGGTTATTCCAAGAAAATTCCATTGGAGGATATCATTATATAATTCCCTTTTGTAATCTGATTATGGTAACAATTAAGGAAACTTACCAGAATTGCACCTCATCTGGAAATGATGTAACCATGCTGGATAATGACCATTGCTAAATCCAGGTGGTCAGGCTAGGCTTGGGGAAAGGGACTATATATATATACATACATATATATACATATATATATGTGTGTGTGTGTGTATGTATGTGTGTGTGTGTGTATATATATATATATATATATATATATATATATATATATATATATATAAGAAACTTTAGAAAACCCTCAATGACCCCTTGGATATTTTAAAGAATGTCTTTTTTTCCAGTCAGTAGCCTTTTTTCAGTCCTCCATCCTCTTGGTCTCTCTGATCATCCTTTTTAGCTTGATAGCCTCTTCTCTCTAGGTTGTTGGGACACTACTCTCTCTTGGCTCTCCTTCTAAATATCTGAACCCTCTTTCTCAGACTCCTCTGTTTGACATTCATTCAAGTCCATATCTACTAACTGTGTGAGTCTAGAGTCCTTTTTTCTTATCCTTCTACAGTACTTCAATTGGTAACCTCATCACCTCCCATAGGTTTATTTATTATCTATATGCTGATGATTCTAAAAATCTACCTATCAAAACCTAACCTTTCTTCTGATTTCCATTCTCCTATCGCTAACTGCATATTAGACATCTTGAGCTATCTGTTCAGTAAACATCTAAAACTGAACATGTCTGAAACTGAACTCATAATCTTTCATCAAAACTCTCTTCCCTTCCAAACTTCTCTATTATTGTTAAAGGCACCATGATCCTCTTAGTTAACTAGGCTCACAATTACAATCTATGCTTGAGTCAGCAGCCAAGGAGGCTTTCCTAAAGTACAGGTCTAACAATGTTGTCCTCCTCCTTCAGTAAACTCCAGTTACCTGCTATCTCTACCAGGATAAAATACAAAATCCACTGTTTTGCATCCAAAACCTACTCCTTCTACCTTTTCAGTCTTGTTACCCTACAATCCTCCATTTACTCTTGCCCCTTTGTTGGTCCTTTTACAAGCTGTACCACTTCTCAGCTCCAGGCATTTTCTGTAGGAGCACAAGTAACATCAGCTGCAGGCCTTAGAGGCAACAGGAACAATAGTAATAATCTTGGGGTACTCAGTGCCCAGAAACAATAAGGGGATTGAAGACTTGGTCAGAAAGAGACCACAGGGGACCCCTGGGGTAGGACTGGCATAGGACCAGGTATCATTTGTCAACTTTGTTGCCTATTACCCATTTCCAGGTTGCAGTTCAACAGTAGAGAGGAATTCTTGAGGTGGCAGAGGAGCAGGGCCCTATGTGGGAATGGATTGAAGTTCAAGGCCCTGCCAGAAGGAGAAGGGGTCCTACCTGGGTAATAACCAGTAACAATCTAAATGAAAAGTATAAATATTTGCAAAAGTATAAAAAATTTCCATATTAACATAACAGGAAATAGAATATTTAAATAAGAAAATCTAAAGGGAGTGGTGGAGCCAAAATGGCAGAGGAAAGGAAGGGAATTGCCTTAGCTTGCTTCTAAAACTTTCCAAATACCTTTAAAAATTACTCTAAACAAATTCTAGAGCAGCAGAACCCACAAAAAGATGGAGTGAAACAAATTCCAAGGCCATGAAGACTGAGTATAATCCTTCAGTGGAAAAATGGACATTCAATGAGATAGAGGATTTCAAACATTCTTGATGAAAAGACAAGAGTTGAATAGAAAATTTGACTTTCAAATGCAAGACTCAAAAGAAGCATAAAAAGGTAAATTGGAAAATCATAAGGGACTTAATAAGGTTAAACTATTTACTTTCCTACATGGGAAGATGATATTTGTAACTTATAAGACCTTTCTCATTATTGGGATAGTTAGAAAGAGTTAGAAGGTACAAGTGTGAGTTGAATATGAAGGGATATTTAAAAAAATTAAGGGGGGATAGAGGAATGTACTAGAAGAAAGAGAAAAGGAGAGGTAGATCAGGGTAAATTATCTCACATAAAACAGGCAAAAAAAAGCTTTAACAATGGAGGGGAGGAGGGGAAAGGTGAGGGAGAATGAGTGAACCTTACTCTCATCAGAATTGGCTAAAAGAGGGAATAACATACACACTCAATTAAGCGCAGAAATCTATCTTACCCTACAGAAAAGTAGGAGGGGAAGAAGATAAGAGAAGAAGGAGGGTGATAGAAGGGAGGGCAGATTGGGGAAGGAGTAGTCAGAAGTAAAACAGTTTTGTGGGGGAACAGGGTGAAAGGAGAGAGAGAATAAAATAAATGAGTGGATAGGATGGAGGGGAATACAATTAGCAGTAGTAACAGTGAAAAAATTTTGAAGCAAGTTTCTCTGATAAAAGACTCATTTCTAAAACATATAAAGAACAGAGTCAAACTTATAAAAATAAGAACCATTCTCCAATTGATAAATGATCAAAAGATAGTAATAGTTTTTAGATGAAGTAATCAAAGCTATCTACAGTCATATGAAAAAAATACTCTAACTCACTATTGATTGGAGAAATGCAAACTAAAACTATTCTGAGGTACTACCTCATATATCTTAGATTGGCTAATAAGACAGAAAAGGTCAATGACAAATATTGGAGGGTATGTGGGAAAAATGAGACATTAATGCACTCTTGGTCGAGTTGTGAACTGATTCAACCAGTCTGTAGGGCAATTTGGAACTATGTTAAAAGGGCTATAAAATCATGCATACCCTTTGATTTAGTAATACCTCTACTAGGTTTGTATCCCAAAACAGTTTAAAAAAAAGGAAAAGGTCTTATATATTCAAAATATTTATAGCAACTCATTTCTGGTGTCAAAAAATTAGAAATTGAGGGGATTTCCATCTTTTGGGGAATGGTTGAAAAAGTTATGTCATGTGATTATAATGGATTGATATTGTATTATAAGAAATAATGAGAAGGATGCTCTCAGAAAAACCTGGAAAGACTTGCTTGACCTGATGCAAAGTGAAATTTACTGTATACAAAATAACAGCAGTATTGTCAGATGATCAGCTGTGAATGACAGCTATTCTCAGCAATACAATATTCTAAGACAACTCTGAAGGACTTATGATGAAAAATGCTTTCCACCCACAGAGAAAGAATTGATGGTGCCTGAATACACATTGAAATGTAAAGACTTTAAAAAAAGTCTTTATTTTTCTTGAGTTTTTTTGTCTATGTTTTCTGTCACAGCATGAGTATTATGGATATGTTTTGCATGACTACACACGTATAACCTATTTAAAACTGCTTGCCATCTCAATGGAATTAGGGAGGGAGGAGGGCAGAGAATTTGGAACTCAAAGTTTTAAAAATGAGTGTTAAAATTATTTTACATGTAACTGGAGGAATTTTTTTAAATTAATAAAAGAAAATATCTGAAAAAATCTTAGAAAAAGAAATTTTAAAAGCCATAAATGAAATCTTTAAGAAAACATCTCTAGGACTCATGAATTCCACCAAACATTTAAAGATAAATTAATTTCAGTACTATATAAACTATTTAAAAAAAGAAAAAGAAAAAGGAGTACTACCAAAATCCTTCCATGATACAAATATGGCTTTGATACATAAACCAGGGAAAACAAAAACAGAGAAAGAAAGCTCTAGATCAATTTCCCTAATGAATAATGATAGTAACAAAGAAATTACATCAATATTTAACAAAGACCATACATTACAACCAAGCTATATTTAAACCAAGAATGGAGAGCTGGTTCAATATAAGGAAAACTACAAGCACAATTGAATATGTTCAATTTTGTACTAAAAATGTTAGCAACATCAAAAAGAAAAATAAAAGAAATTGAAGCATTTAGAATAGGCAATGAGGAAAGAAAACTATTGCTGTTTACAGATGATATGGTGGTATAGTTAGAGAACCTTAGAGTATCAACTAAAAGTTACTTGAAAAAATTAACAACATTAGCAAAGTTGCAGGATTTAAAATAAAGACAAATAAATCATTAGTATTTCTATATGTTACCAACAAAGCCCAGCAGAAAGACATAGAAAGAGAAATTCTTTTTGAAATAACTATACACAATATAAAATATTTGGGAGCCTATCTGCCAACACAAACTAAGAAATTACATGAGTACAATTACAAAGGACTTTTCACACAAATAAAGTCAGATCTAAATAATTGGAAAAAATATAAATTGCTCAAAGTAGGCTGATCTAATATAATAAATATGACAATTCTACCTAAATTAATTTATTTATTCAGTACCATAAGAACCAAACTACCAAAAAGATTTTATAGAACTAGCAAAAATAATAAGAAAATTCAACTAGAAGAACAAAAGGTGAAGAATATCAAGGGAATTAATGAAAAAATAAAAGGGAAGGTGGCCTAGCCATATGACATCTAAAGCTATATTATAAATGGAGTGGTGGATCAGTGGAATAGGTTAGGTACACTAGACACAGTAGTCAATGACTATAGTAATCTACTGCTTGATAAACCCAAAGACTCCAGCTTCTGGGATAAGAACTAATTATTTGACAAAAACTGCTGGGAAAAAATCTGTAAAATAGTATGGCAGAAACTAGGCATAGAGCCACATTTCACACTATATGTCAAAATGGGGACATGATTTAGACATAGGGAATGATACCATAAACAAATTAGGAGAGTAAGGAATAGGTTACCTATCAGATCTATGGAAAAAGGAAGAATTTATGACCAAACAAGAGATAGAGAACATTATGAAATGCAAAATGGATCATTTTGATTGCACTAAATTAAAAAAAAAAAGTTTAAACAAAACAAATGCAATCAAGATTAGAAGGAAAGGAGAAAGCTGGGAAACAATTTTTACTGCTTGTGTTTCTGATAAAGGCCTCATTTCAAAAGTATAAAGAATATTAAGTAAAATTTATAAGAATGCAAGCTATTCCCCAATTTATAAATGATCAAAGCATTTGAACAGATCATATTCAGAGGAAGAAATTAAAGCTATCTATAGGCCTATGAAGAAGTGCTCTAAATCACTTTGGATTAGAGAAATGCAAATTAAAATATCTATGATGTACCATTTCACACTTATCAGATTGATTAATATGACAAAAAAGGAAAATGATTAATATTGTAGAGAATGTGGGAAAATTAGGACACTGATGAACTTTTGGTGGGGTTGTGAACTTATCCAACCATTCTGGAAAGTAATTTGGAACTATGTACAAAGGGCAACCAAACTGTGCATACTCGCTTTTCAAGCAATAAAACTACTAGATTTGTCACCCAAATAGATTGGCAACAAGAAAAAATTATCTACATGTGCAAAAAATACAGGAGCCCTTTTTGTGGTAGCAAAATATTGCAAATTGAGGGGGATATCCATCAATTAGGGAATGGTTAAACAAGCTATGGTATATGAATGTAATGGAATAATATTGTACAATGAGAAATGATATACAGGAAGATTTCAGAAAATATTGGAAAGACTTGTACAAAGTGATGGAAAGTGAAATGAGCAGAGCCAGGAAAAGATTGTATACAGTATCAGCAATATTGTGTGACCATCAACTATCAATGACTCAGCTCTCTCAGCAACACAATGATCTGAGACAAGTACAGAGCACTTATGAAGCAAAATACTATCCATATCAAGATAATGAACTGATGGACTCTGAATGCAATTGAAGTATATTTCTTATCTATTTTATTCTTTCTTGTGTTTTTTTTTCTTTTGATCTGTTTCTTCTTTCACAACTGGGAGTAATAAGGCAATATTTCTTACAAGTCAGTACATGTATAAACTATGTCAAACTGCTTACAATTTTCAGAAGAGGGGAGGGAAGGGAGAAAGGGAGAAAAAATATGGAACTCAAAATCTTGCAATAATCAATGCTAAAAATTGTCTTGACATGTTAATTGGGGTGGATAAATGCTATTAAACTTTTTTTAAAAAGTAATAAATGTAATTATTTTACTTTGTTCTCTTGATTTTTTTTGTTTGTTTTTGTTGAGGCAATTGGGGTTAAGTGACTTGCCCAGGGTTGCACAGCTAGTAAGTGTCAAGTGTCTGAGGTCAGATTTGAACTCAGGTCCTCCTGACTCCAAGGCTAGAGTTTTATCCATTGCACCATCTAACTGCCCCTGTTCCTTTGATTTTTGAACTAGTATAATGCCTTCCATACATTTCTACTCCATAAGGGCAATTTAAGTAACAAACTATCATTTTATTAGATTATGCCCTCATAAGATATTAGGATTCCTCTAACCTAGGATTTTTGAAGTATATCTTTAAGTATTAAAAAATTTGGAAGGTATGATTTTTGAGTAATGACAATGATATTTAAAAGATCGTTGAAACTAGAATAAACATTAGACAATTGAAAATTTAAGAGAGGAGAAGAAAGTGGAGCAGGAACAGAGGGAAGAAAAGAAGGAAGGAAGGAAGGAAGGAAGGAAGGAAGGAAGGAAGGAAGGAA